>NW_027094266.1:0-142505 GCF_029207755.1 Chamaea fasciata | reverse complement strand
AGTTGGGCACAAAGATGGCCTGTTTCCAGGGGTAAGTAAAGTCAGCTGCCCAGGTGCCTGATGTCAGTTTGTAGGAGGCCTTTGGCCCTCCAAGGGAAGCTAGTCTTCCAGCTTGTGGCAGCTTGCATCTGGAAGAAATCCTGTTCCGTTTTGGATTGTAGGTGGCCGAGGCCTGGTGCCCGGCAGAGGGAGTTGGGCACAAATGAATGCCTGTTTCCAGGGGTAAGTAAAGTCAACTGCCCAGGTGCCTGATGTCAGTTTGTAGGAGGCCATTGGCCCTCCAAGAGCAGCCAGGCTTCCAGTTTGTGGCAGCTTGCATCTGGAAGAAATCCTGTTCCGTTTGGGATCGTACGTGGCCGAGGCCTGGTGTCCGGCTAAGGGAGTTGGGAACAAAGGATGGCCTGTTTCCAGGGGTAAGTAAAGTTAGCTGCCCAGGTGCCTGATGTCAGTTTGTAGGAGGCCTTTGGCCCTCCAAGGGAAGCAAGTCTTCCAGTTTGTGGCTGCTTGCATCTGGAAGAAATCCTGTTCTATTTGGGAATGTAGGTGGCCGAGGCCTGCTGCCCGGCAGAGGGAGTTGGGCACAAAGGATGGCCTGTTTTCAGAGGTAAGTAAAGTCAGCTGCCCAGGTGCCTGATGTCAGTTTGTAGGAGGCCTTTGGCCCTCCAAGGGAAGCAAGTCTTCCAGTTTGTGGCAGCTTGCATCTGGAAGAAATCCTGTTCCGTTTGGGATTGTAGGTGGCCGAGGCCAGGTGCCCGGCAGAGGGAGTTGGGCACAAAGGATGGCCTGTTTCCAGGGGTAAGTAAAGTCAGCTGCCCAGGTGCCTGATGTCAGTTTGTAGGAGGCCTTTGGCCCTCCAAGGGAAGCCAGGCTTCCAGCATGTGGCAGCTTGCATCTGGAAGAAATCGTGTTCCTTTCGGGATTGTAGGTGGCCGGAGCCGGGTGCCCTGCTGCAGGAGTTGGGAAAAAAGGATGGCCTGTTTCCAGGGGTAAGTAAAGTCAGCTGCCCAGGTGCCTGATGTCAGTTTGTAGTAGGCCTTTGGCCCTCCATGGGAAGCCAGGCTTCCAGCTTGTGGCAGCTTGCATCTGGAAGAAATCCTGTTCCGTTTGGGATCGTAGGTGACCGAGGCCTGGTGCCCGGATGTGGGAGTTGGGCACAAATGAGAACCTGTTTCCAGGGGTGAGTAAAGTCAGCTGCCCAGGTTCCTGATGTCAGTTTGTAGCAGGCCTTTGGCTCTCCAAGTGATGCTAGTCTTCCTGTTCAATGCAGCTTCCATCTGGAAAAAATCCTATTCCGTTCAAGACTGTAGGTTCCCGAAGCCGGGTGCCCGGCAGAGGGAGTTGGTCACAAAGGATGGCCTGTTTCCAGGGGTAAGTAAAGTCAGCTGCCCAGGTGCCTGATGTCAGTTTGTAGGAGGCCTTTGGCCCTCCAAGGGAAGCCAGGCTTCCAGCTTGTGGCAGCTTGCATCTGGAAGAAATCCTGTTCCGTTCGGGATTGTAGGTGGCCGGAGCCGGGTGCCCAGCAGAGGGAGTTTGGCACAAATGATGGCCTGTTTCCAGGGGTAAGTAAAGTCAGCTGCCCAGGTGCCTGATGTCAGTTTGTAGGAGGCCTTTGGCCCTTCAAGGAAAATTAGTCTTCCAGTTTGTGGCAGCTAGCATCTGGAAGAAATCCTGTTCCATTCGGGATTGTAGGTGGCCGAGGCCTGGTGCCCGGCAGAGGCAGCTGGGCACAAATGATGGCCTGTTTCCAGGGGTAAGTAAAGTCATCTGCCCAGGTGCCTGATGTCAGTTTGTAGGAGGCCTTTGACCCTCGAAGAGCAGCCAGGCTTCCAGCTTGTGGCAGCTTGCATGTGGAAGAAATCCTGTTCCGTTTGGGATCGTAGGTGGCCGAGGCCAGGTGCCCGGCAGAGGGAGTTGGGCACAAAGGATGGCCTGTTTCCAGGGGTAAGTAAAGTCAGCTGCCCAGGTGCCTGATGTCAGTTTGTAGGAGGCCTTTGCCTCTCCAAGGGAAGCCAGGCTTCCAGCTTGTGGCAGCTTGCATCTGGAAGAAATCCTGTTCCTTTCGGGATTGTAGGTGGCCGGAGAAGGGTGCCCTGCTGAAGGAGTAGGGAACAAAGGATGGCCTGTTTCAAGGGGTAAGTAAAGTCAGCTGCCCAGGTGCCTGATGTCAGTTTGTAGGAGGCCTTTGGCCATCCAAGGGTAGCAAGTCTACCAGTTTGTTGCAGCTTGCATCTGGAAGAAATCCTGTTCCATTCGGGATTGTAGGTGGCCGAGGAGACGTGCCCGGCAGAGGGAGTTGGGCACAAATGATGGCCTGTATCCAGGGGTTAGTAAAGTCAGCTGCCCTGGTGCCTTGAATCAGTTTGTAGCAGGCCTTTGGCCCTCGATGGGAAGCCTGGCTTCCAGCTTGTGGCAGCTTGCATCTTGAAGAAATCCTGTTCCGTTTGGGATTGTAGGTGGCCGAGGCCAGGTGCCCTGCTGCAGGAGTTGGGAACAAAGGATGGCCTGTTTCCAGAGGTAAGTAAAGTCAGCTGCCCAGGTGCCTGATGTCAGTTTGTAGGAGGCCTTTGGCCCTCCATGGGAAGCCAGGCTTCCAGCTTGTGGCAGCTTGCATCTGGAAGAAATCCTGTTCCGTTTGGGATTGTAGGTGGCCGAGGCCTGGTGCCCGGCAGAGGGAGTTGGGCACAAATGATGGCCTGTTTCCAGGGCTAAGTAAAGTCAGCTGCCCAGGTGCCTGATGTCAGTTTGTAGGAGGCCTTTGGCCCTTCAAGGGAAACTAGTCTTCCAGTTTGTGGCAGCTTGCATCTGGAAGAAATCCTGTTCCATTCGGGATTGTAGGTGGCCGAGGCCAGGTGCCCGGCAGAGGGAGTTGGGCACAAAGATGGCCTGTTTCCAGGGGTAAGTAAAGTCAGCTGCCCAGGTGCCTGATGTCAGTTTGTAGAAGGCCTTTGGCCCTCCATGGGAAGCCAGGCTTCCAGCTTGTGGCAGCTTGCATCTGGAAGAAATCCTGTTCCGTTCGGGATTGTAGGTGGCCGAGGCCAGGTGCCCGGCAGAGGAAATTGGGCACAAATGATGGCCTGTTTCCAGGGGTAAGTAAAGTCAGCTGCCCAGGTGCCTGATGTCAGTTTGTAGGAGGCCTTTGGCTCTCCAAGGGACGCCAGGCTTCCAGCTTGTGGCAGCTTGCATCTGGAAGAAATCCTGTTTCGTTCGGGATTGTAGGTGTCCGGAGCCGGGTGCCCTGCTGAGGGAGTAGGGAACAAATGATGGCCTGTTTCCAAGGGTTAGTAAAGTCAGCTGCCCAGGTGCCTGATGTCAGTTTGTAGGAGGCCTTTGGCCATCCAAGGGAAGCAAGTCTACCAGTTTGTGGCAGCTTGCATCTGGAAGAAATCCTGTTCCATTCGGGATTGAAGGTGGCCGAGGCCAGGTGCCCGGCAGAGGGAGTTGGGCACAAATGATGGCCTGTTTCCAGGGGTTAGTAAAGTCAGCTGCCCAGGTGCTTTGAATCAGTTTGTAGCAGGCCTTTGGCCCTCCATGGGAAGCCAGGCTTCCAGCTTGTGGCAGCTTGCATCTTGAAGAAATCCTGTTCCGTTTGGGATTGTAGGTGGCCGAGGCCAGGTGCCCTGCTGCAGGAGTTGGGAACAAAGGATGGCCTGTTTCCAGGGGTAAGTAAAGTCAGCTGCCCAGGTGCCTGATGTCAGTTTGTAGGAGGCCTTTGGCCCTCCATGGGAAACCAGTCTTCCAGTTTGTGGCAGCTTGCATCTGGAAGAAATCCTGTTCCATTCGGGATTGTAGGTGGCCGAGGCCTGGTGTCGGGCAGAGGGAGTTGGGCACAAAGATGGCCTGTTTCCAGGGGTAAGTAAAGTCAGCTGCCCAGGTGCCTGATGTCAGTTTGTAGGAGGCCTTTGGCCCTCCAAGGGAAGCTAGTCTTCCAGCTTGTGGCAGCTTGCATCTGGAAGAAATCCTGTTCCGTTTTGGATTGTAGGTGGCCGAGGCCTGGTGCCCGGCAGAGGGAGTTGGGCACAAATGAATGCCTGTTTCCAGGGGTAAGTAAAGTCAACTGCCCAGGTGCCTGATGTCAGTTTGTAGGAGGCCATTGGCCCTCCAAGAGCAGCCAGGCTTCCAGTTTGTGGCAGCTTGCATCTGGAAGAAATCCTGTTCCGTTTGGGATCGTACGTGGCCGAGGCCTGGTGTCCGGCTAAGGGAGTTGGGAACAAAGGATGGCCTGTTTCCAGGGGTAAGTAAAGTTAGCTGCCCAGGTGCCTGATGTCAGTTTGTAGGAGGCCTTTGGCCCTCCAAGGGAAGCAAGTCTTCCAGTTTGTGGCTGCTTGCATCTGGAAGAAATCCTGTTCTATTTGGGAATGTAGGTGGCCGAGGCCTGCTGCCCGGCAGAGGGAGTTGGGCACAAAGGATGGCCTGTTTTCAGAGGTAAGTAAAGTCAGCTGCCCAGGTGCCTGATGTCAGTTTGTAGGAGGCCTTTGGCCCTCCAAGGGAAGCAAGTCTTCCAGTTTGTGGCAGCTTGCATCTGGAAGAAATCCTGTTCCGTTTGGGATTGTAGGTGGCCGAGGCCAGGTGCCCGGCAGAGGGAGTTGGGCACAAAGGATGGCCTGTTTCCAGGGGTAAGTAAAGTCAGCTGCCCAGGTGCCTGATGTCAGTTTGTAGGAGGCCTTTGGCCCTCCAAGGGAAGCCAGGCTTCCAGCATGTGGCAGCTTGCATCTGGAAGAAATCGTGTTCCTTTCGGGATTGTAGGTGGCCGGAGCCGGGTGCCCTGCTGCAGGAGTTGGGAAAAAAGGATGGCCTGTTTCCAGGGGTAAGTAAAGTCAGCTGCCCAGGTGCCTGATGTCAGTTTGTAGTAGGCCTTTGGCCCTCCATGGGAAGCCAGGCTTCCAGCTTGTGGCAGCTTGCATCTGGAAGAAATCCTGTTCCGTTTGGGATCGTAGGTGACCGAGGCCTGGTGCCCGGATGTGGGAGTTGGGCACAAATGAGAACCTGTTTCCAGGGGTGAGTAAAGTCAGCTGCCCAGGTTCCTGATGTCAGTTTGTAGCAGGCCTTTGGCTCTCCAAGTGATGCTAGTCTTCCTGTTCAATGCAGCTTCCATCTGGAAAAAATCCTATTCCGTTCAAGACTGTAGGTTCCCGAAGCCGGGTGCCCGGCAGAGGGAGTTGGTCACAAAGGATGGCCTGTTTCCAGGGGTAAGTAAAGTCAGCTGCCCAGGTGCCTGATGTCAGTTTGTAGGAGGCCTTTGGCCCTCCAAGGGAAGCCAGGCTTCCAGCTTGTGGCAGCTTGCATCTGGAAGAAATCCTGTTCCGTTCGGGATTGTAGGTGGCCGGAGCCGGGTGCCCAGCAGAGGGAGTTTGGCACAAATGATGGCCTGTTTCCAGGGGTAAGTAAAGTCAGCTGCCCAGGTGCCTGATGTCAGTTTGTAGGAGGCCTTTGGCCCTTCAAGGAAAATTAGTCTTCCAGTTTGTGGCAGCTAGCATCTGGAAGAAATCCTGTTCCATTCGGGATTGTAGGTGGCCGAGGCCAGGTGCCCGGCAGAGGCAGCTGGGCACAAATGATGGCCTGTTTCCAGGGGTAAGTAAAGTCATCTGCCCAGGTGCCTGATGTCAGTTTGTAGGAGGCCTTTGACCCTCGAAGAGCAGCCAGGCTTCCAGCTTGTGGCAGCTTGCATGTGGAAGAAATCCTGTTCCGTTTGGGATCGTAGGTGGCCGAGGCCAGGTGCCCGGCAGAGGGAGTTGGGCACAAATGATGGCCTGTTTCCAGGGGTAAGTAAAGTCAGCTGCCCAGGTGTCTGATGTCAGTTTGTAGCAGGCCTTTGGCCCTCCATGGGAAGCCTGGCTTCCAGCTTGTGGCAGCTTGCATCTTGAAGAAATGCTGTTCCGTTCGGGATTGTAGGTGGCCGAGGCCAGGTGCCCGGCAGAGGGAGTTGGGAACAAAGGATGGCCTGTTTCCAGGGGTAAGTAAAGTTAGCTGCCCAGGTGCCTGATGTCAGTTTGTAGGAGGCCTTTGGCCCTCCAAGAGAAGCAAGTCTTCCCGTTTGTGGCAGCTTGCATCTTGAAGAAATGCTGTTCTGCTCGGGAATGTAGGTGGCCGAGGCCAGGTGCCTGGCAGAGGGAGTTGGCACAAAGGATGGCCTGTTTCCAGGGGGAAGTAAAGTCAGCTGCCCAGGTGCCTGATGTCAGTTTGTAGAAGGCCTTTGGCCCTCCAATGGAAGCTAGTCTTCCAGTTTGTGGCAGCTTGCATCTGGAAGAAATCCTATTCCGATCGGGATTGTAGGTGGCCGAGGCCAGGTGCCCGGCAGAAAGAGCTGGGAACAAAGGATGGCCTGTTTCCAGAGGTAAGTAAATTTAGCTGCCCAGGTGCCTGATGTCAGTTTGTAGGAGGCCTTTGGCCCTCCATGGGAAGCCAGGCTTCCAGCTTGTGGCAGCTTGCATCTGGAAGAAATCCTGTTCCGTTCCCGATTGTAGGTGGCCGATGCCAGGTGCCCGGCAGAGGGAGTTGGGCACAAATGATGGCCTGTTTCCAGGGGTAAGTAAAGTCAGCTGCCCAGGTGCCTGATGTCAGTTTGTAGTAGGCCTTTGGCCCTCCAAGGGAAGCTAGTCTTCCAGCTTGTGGCAGCTTGCATCTGGAAGAAATCCTGTTCCGTTTTGGATTGTAGGTGGCCGAGGCCTGGTGCCCGGCAGAGGGAGTTGGGCACAAAGGATGGCCTGTTTCCAGGGGTAAGTAAAGTCAGCTGCCCAGGTGCCTGATGTCAGTTTGTAGGAGGCCATTGGCCCTCCAAGAGCAGCCACGCTTCCAGTTTGTGGCAGCTTGCATCTGGAAGAAATCCTGTTCCGTTTGGGATCGCAGGTGGCCGAGGCCGGGTGCCCGGCAGAGGGAGTTGGGCACAAATGATGGCCTGTTTCCAGGGGTTAGTAAAGTCAGCTGCCCAGGTGCCTTGAATCAGTTTGTAGCAGGCCTTTGGCCCTCCATGGGAAGCCTGGCTTCCAGCTTGTGGCAGCTTGCATCTGAAAGAAATGCTGTTCCGTTCGGGATTGTAGGTGGCCGAGGCCAGGTGCCCGGCAGAGGGAGTTGGTCAGAAAGGATGGCCTGTTTCCAGGGGTAAGTAAAGTTAGCTGCCCAGGTGCCTGGTTTCAGTTTGTAGGAGGCCTTTGGCCCTCCAAGAGAAGCTAGTCTTCCAGTTTGTGGCAGCTTGCATCTGGAAGAAATGCTGTTCTGCTCGGGAATGTAGGTGGCCGAGGCCTGGTGCCTGGCAGAGGGAGTTGGGCACAAAGGATGGCCTGTTTCCAGGGGGAAGTAAAGTCAGCTGCCCAGGTGCCTGATGTCAGTTTGTAGGAGGCCTTTAGCCCTCCATGGGAAGCCAGGCTTCCAGCTTGTGGCAGCTTGCATCTGGAAGAAATCCTGTTCCGTTCAGGATGGTAGGTGGCCGAGGCCAGGTGCCCGGCAGAGGAAACTGGGCACAAATGATGGCCTGTTTCCAGGGGTAAGTAAAGTCAGCTGCCCAGGTGCCTGATGTCAGTTTGTAGGAGGCCTTTGGCTCTCCAAGGGAAGCCAGGCTTCCAGCTTGTGGCAGCTTGCATCTGGAAGAAATCCTGTTTCGTTCGGGATTGTAGGTGTCCGGAGCCGGGTGCCCTGCTTAGGGAGTAGGGGAAAAATGATGGCCTGTTTCCAAGGGTTAGTAAAGTCAGCTGCCCAGGTGCCTGATGTCAGTTTGTAGGAGGCCTTTGGCCATCCAAGGGAAGCAAGTCTACCAGTTTGTGGCAGCTTGCATCTGGAAG
This sequence comes from Chamaea fasciata, assembly GCF_029207755.1. Taxonomy (NCBI): domain Eukaryota; kingdom Metazoa; phylum Chordata; class Aves; order Passeriformes; family Sylviidae; genus Chamaea; species Chamaea fasciata. The sequence goes on along the minus strand of NW_027094266.1, from coordinate 134,733 downwards.
AAATCCTGTTCCATTCGGGATTGAAGGTGGCCGAGGCCAGGTGCCCGGCAGAGGGAGTTGGGCACAAATGATGGCCTGTTTCCAGGGGTTAGTAAAGTCAGCTGCCCAGGTGCCTTGAATCAGTTTGTAGCAGGCCTTTGGCCCTCCATGGGAAGCCAGGCTTCCAGCTTGTGGCAGCTTGCATCTTGAAGAAATCCTGTTCCGTTGGGATTGTAGGTGGCCGAGGCCAGGTGCCCTGCTGCAGGAGTTTGGAACAAAGGATGGCCTGTTTCCAGGGGTAAGTAAAGTCAGCTGCCCAGGTGCCTCATGTCAGTTTGTAGTAGGCCTTTGGCCCTCCATGGGAAGCCAGGCTTCCAGCTTGTGGCAGCTTGCATCTGGAAGAAATCCTGTTCCGTTTGGGATCGTAGGTGGCCGAGGCCAGGTGCCCGGCAGAGGGAGTTGGGCACAAATGATGGCCTGTTTCCAGGGGTAAGTAAAGTCAGCTGCCCAGGTGTCTGATGTCAGTTTGTAGCAGGCCTTTGGCCCTCCATGGGAAGCCTGGCTTCCAGCTTGTGGCAGCTTGCATCTTGAAGAAATGCTGTTCCGTTCGGGATTGTAGGTGGCCGAGGCCAGGTGCCCGGCAGAAGGAGTTGGGAACAAAGGATGGCCTGTTTCCAGGGGTAAGTAAAGTTAGCTGCCCAGGTGCCTGATGTCAGTTTGTAGGAGGCCTTTGGCCCTCCAAGAGAAGCAAGTCTTCCAGTTTGTGGCAGCTTGCATCTTGAAGAAATGCTGTTCTGCTCGGGAATGTAGGTGGCCGAGGCCAGGTGCCTGGCAGAAAGAGTTGGGCACAAAGGATGGCCTGTTTCCAGGGGGAAGTAAAGTCAGCTGCCCAGGTGCCTGATGTCAGTTTGTAGAAGGCCTTTGGCCCTCCAATGGAAGCTAGTCTTCCAGTTTGTGGCAGCTTGCATCTGGAAGAAATCCTATTCCGATCGGGATTGTAGGTGGCCGAGGCCAGGTGCCCGGCAGAAAGAGTTGGGAACAAAGGATGGCCTGTTTCCAGAGGTAAGTAAATTTAGCTGCCCAGGTGCCTGATGTCAGTTTGTAGGAGGCCTTTGGCCCTCCATGGGAAGCCAGGCTTCCAGCTTGTGGCAGCTTGCATCTGGAAGAAATCCTGTTCCGTTCCCGATTGTAGGTGGCCGATGCCAGGTGCCCGGCAGAGGGAGTTGGGCACAAATGATGGCCTGTTTCCAGGGGTAAGTAAAGTCAGCTGCCCAGGTGCCTGATGTCAGTTTGTAGCAGGCCTTTGGCCCTCCAAGGGAAGCTAGTCTTCCAGCTTGTGGCAGCTTGCATCTGGAAGAAATCCTGTTCCGTTTTGGATTGTAGGTGGCCGAGGCCTGGTGCCCGGCAGAGGGAGTTGGGCACAAAGGATGGCCTGTTTCCAGGGGTAAGTAAAGTCAGCTGCCCAGGTGCCTGATGTCAGTTTGTAGGAGGCCATTGGCCCTCCAAGAGCAGCCACGCTTCCAGTTTGTGGCAGCTTGCATCTGGAAGAAATCCTGTTCCGTTTGGGATCGCAGGTGGCCGAGGCCGGGTGCCCGGCAGAGGGAGTTGGGCACAAATGATGGCCTGTTTCCAGGGGTTAGTAAAGTCAGCTGCCCAGGTGCCTTGAATCAGTTTGTAGCAGGCCTTTGGCCCTCCATGGGAAGCCTGGCTTCCAGCTTGTGGCAGCTTGCATCTGAAAGAAATGCTGTTCCGTTCGGGATTGTAGGTGGCCGAGGCCAGGTGCCCGGCAGAGGGAGTTGGTCAGAAAGGATGGCCTGTTTCCAGGGGTAAGTAAAGTTAGCTGCCCAGGTGCCTGGTTTCAGTTTGTAGGAGGCCTTTGGCCCTCCAAGAGAAGCTAGTCTTCCAGTTTGTGGCAGCTTGCATCTTGAAGAAATGCTGTTCTGCTCGGGAATGTAGGTGGCCGAGGCCTGGTGCCTGGCAGAGGGAGTTGGGCACAAAGGATGGCCTGTTTCCAGGGGGAAGTAAAGTCAGCTGCCCAGGTGCCTGATGTCAGTTTGTAGGAGGCCTTTAGCCCTCCATGGGAAGCCAGGCTTCCAGCTTGTGGCAGCTTGCATCTGGAAGAAATCCTGTTCCGTTCAGGATGGTAGGTGGCCGAGGCCAGGTGCCCGGCAGAGGAAATTGGGCACAAATGATGGCCTGTTTCCAGGGGTAAGTAAAGTCAGCTGCCCAGGTGCCTGATGTCAGTTTGTAGGAGGCCTTTGGCTCTCCAAGGGAAGCCAGGCTTCCAGCTTGTGGCAGCTTGCATCTGGAAGAAATCCTGTTTCGTTCGGGATTGTAGGTGTCCGGAGCCGGGTGCCCTGCTGAGGGAGTAGGGAAAAAATGATGGCCTGTTTCCAAGGGTTAGTAAAGTCAGCTGCCCAGGTGCCTGATGTCAGTTTGTAGGAGGCCTTTGGCCATCCAAGGGAAACTAGTCTACCAGTTTGTGGCAGCTTGCATCTGGAAGAAATCCTGTTCCATTCGGGATTGAAGGTGGCCGAGGCCAGGTGCCCGGCAGAGGGAGTTGGGCACAAATGATGGCCTGTTTCCAGGGGTTAGTAAAGTCAGCTGCCCAGGTGCCTTGAATCAGTTTGTAGCAGGCCTTTGGCCCTCCATGGGAAGCCAGGCTTCCAGCTTGTGGCAGCTTGCATCTTGAAGAAATCCTGTTCCGTTTGGGATTGTAGGTGGCCGAGGCCAGGTGCCCTGCTGCAGGAGTTGGGAACAAAGGATGGCCTGTTTCCAGGGGTAAGTAAAGTCAGCTGCCCAGGTGCCTGATGTCAGTTTGTAGTAGGCCTTTGGCCCTCCATGGGAAGCCAGGCTTCCAGCTTGTGGCAGCTTGCATCTGGAAGAAATCCTGTTCCGTTTGGGATCGTAGGTGACCGAGGCCTGGTGCCCGGATGTGGGAGTTGGGCACAAATGAGAACCTGTTTCCAGGGGTGAGTAAAGTCAGCTGCCCAGGTGCCTGATGTCAGTTTGTAGCAGGCCTTTGGCTCTCCAAGTGATGCTACTCTTCCTGTTCAATGCAGCTTCCATCTGGAAAAAATCCTATTCCGTTCAAGATTGTAGGTGGCCGAGGCCAGGTGCCCGGCAGAGGGAGTTGGTCAGAAAGGATGGCCTGTTTCCAGGGGTAAGTAAAGTCAGCTGCCCAGGTGCCTGATGTCAGTTTGTAGGAGGCCTTTGGCCCTCCAAGGGAAGCCAGGCTTCCAGCTTGTGGCAGCTTGCATCTGGAAGAAATCCTGTTCCGTTCGGGATTGTAGGTGGCCGGAGCCGGGTGCCCAGCAGAGGGAGTTTGGCACAAATGATGGCCTTTTTCCAGGGGTAAGTAAAGTCAGCTGCCCAGGTGCCTGATGTCAGTTTGTAGGAGGCCTTTGGCCCTCCATGGGAAGACTGGCTGTTAGCTTGTGGCAGCTTGCATCTGGAAGAAATCCTGTTCCGTTTGGGATTGTAGGTGGCCGAGGCCTGGTGCCCGGCAGAGGGAGTTGGGCACAAATGATGGCCTGTTTCCAGGGGTAAGTAAAGTCAGCTGCCCAGGTGCCTGATGTCAGTTTGTAGCAGGCCTTTGGCTCTCCAAGTGATGCTAGTCTTCCTGTTCAATGCAGCTTCCATCTGGAAAAAATCCTATTCCGTTCAAGATTGTAGGTGGCCGAGGCCAGGTGCCCGGCAGAGGGAGTTGGTCAGAAAGGATGGCCTGTTTCCAGGGGTAAGTAAAGTCAGCTGCCCAGGTGCCTGATGTCAGTTTGTAGGAGGCCTTTGGCCCTCCAAGGGATGCCAGGCTTCCAGCTTGTGGCAGCTTGCATCTGGAAGAAATCCTGTTCCGTTCGGGATTGTAGGTGGCCGGAGCCACGTGCCCAGCAGAGGGAGTTGGGCACAAATGATGGCCTATTTCCAGGGGTAAGTAAAGTCAGCTGCCCAGGTGCCTGATGTCAGTTTGTAGGAGGCCTTTGGCCCTCCATGGGAAGACTGGCTGCTAGCTTGTGGCAGCTTGCATCTGGAAGAAATCCTGTTCCGTTTGGGATTGTAGGTGGCCGAGGCCTGGTGCCCGGCAGAGGGTGTTGGGCACAAAGGATGGCCTGTTTCCAGGGGTAAGTAAAGTCAGCTGCCCAGGTGCCTGATGTCAGTTTGTAGGAGGCCTTTGGCCCTTCAAGGGAAACTAGTCTTCCAGTTTGTGGCAGCTTGCATCTGGAAGAAATCCTGTTCCATTCGGGATTGTAGGTGGCCGAGGCCAGGTGCCCGGCAGAGGGAGTTGGGCACAAAGATGGCCTGTTTCCAGGGGTAAGTAAAGTCAGCTGCCCAGGTGCCTGATGTCAGTTTGTAGGAGGCCTTTAGCCCTGCAAGGGAAGCTAGTCTTCCAGTTTGTGGCAGCTTGCATCTGGAAGAAATCCTGTTCCTTTCGGGATTGTAGGTGGCCGGAGCCGGGTGCCCTGCTGCAGGAGTTGGGAAAAAAGGATGGCCTGTTTCCAGGGGTAAGTAAAGTCAGCTGCCCAGGTGCCTGATGTCAGTTTGTAGTAGGCCTTTGGCCCTCCATGGGAAGCCAGGCTTCCAGCTTGTGGCAGCTTGCATCTGGAAGAAATCCTGTTCCGTTTGGGATCGTAGGTGACCGAGGCCTGGTGCCCGGATGTGGGAGTTGGGCACAAATGAGAACCTGTTTCCAGGGGTGAGTAAAGTCAGCTGCCCAGGTGCCTGATGTCAGTTTGTAGCAGGCCTTTGGCTCTCCAAGTGATGCTAGTCTTCCTGTTCAATGCAGCTTCCATCTGGAAAAAATCCTATTCCGTTCAAGACTGTAGGTTCCCGAAGCCGGGTGCCCGGCAGAGGGAGATGGTCACAAAGGATGGCCTGTTTCCAGGGGTAAGTAAAGTCAGCTGCCCAGGTGCCTGATGTCAGTTTGTAGGAGGCCTTTGGCCCTCCAAGGGAAGCCAGGCTTCCAGCTTGTGGCAGCTTGCATCTGGAAGAAATCCTGTTCCGTTCGGGATTGTAGGTGGCCGGAGCCGGGTGCCCAGCAGAGGGAGTTTGGCACAAATGATGGCCTGTTTCCAGGGGTAAGTAAAGTCAGCTGCCCAGGTGCCTGATGTCAGTTTGTAGGAGGCCTTTGGCCCTTCAAGGAAAATTAGTCTTCCAGTTTGTGGCAGCTAGCATCTGGAAGAAATCCTGTTCCATTCGGGATTGTAGGTGGCCGAGGCCAGGTGCCCGGCAGAGGGAGCTGGGCACAAATGATGGCCTATTTCCAGGGGTAAGTAAAGTCAGCTGCCCAGGTGCCTGATGTCAGTTTGTAGGAGGCCTTTGACCCTCCAAGAGCAGTCAGGCTTCCAGCTTGTGGCAACTTGCATGTGGAAGAAATCCTGTTCCGTTTGGGATCGTAGGTGGCCGAGGCCAGGTGCCCGGCAGAGGGAGTTGGGCACAAATGATGGCCTGTTTCCAGGGGTAAGTAAAGTCAGCTGCCCAGGTGTCTGATGTCAGTTTGTAGCAGGCCTTTGGCCCTCCATGGGAAGCCTGGCTTCCAGCTTGTGGCAGCTTGCATCTGGAAGAAATGCTGTTCCGTTCGGGATTGTAGGTGGCCGAGGCCAGGTGCCCGGCAGAGGGAGTTGGGAACAAAGGATGGCCTGTTTCCAGAGGTAAGTAAAGTTAGCTGCCCAGGTGCCTGATGTCAGTTTGTAGGAGGCCTTTGGCCCTCCAAGAGAAGCAAGTCTTCCAGTTTGTGGCAGCTTGCATCTTGAAGAAATGCTGTTCTGCTCGGGAATGTAGGTGGCCGAGGCCAGGTGCCTGGCAGAGGGAGTTGGGCACAAAGGATGGCCTGTTTCCAGGGGGAAGTAAAGTCAGCTGCCCAGGTGCCTGATGTCAGTTTGTAGAAGGCCTTTGGCCCTCCAAGGGAAGCTAGTCTTCCAGTTTGTGGCAGCTTGCATCTGGAAGAAATCCTATTCCGATCGGGATTGTAGGTGGCCGAGGCCAGGTGCCCGGCTGGGGGAGTTGGGAACAAAGGATGGCCTGTTTCCAGGAGTAAGTAAAATCAGCTGCCCAGGTGCCTGGTTTCAGTTTGTAGGAGGCCTTTGGCCCTCCAAGAGAAGCTAGTCTTCCAGTTTGTGGCAGCTTGCATCTTGAAGAAATGCTGTTCTGCTCGGGAATGTAGGTGGCCGAGGCCAGGTGCCTGGCAGAGGGAGTTGGGCACAAAGGATGGCCTGTTTCCAGGGGGAAGTAAAGTCAGCTGCCCAGGTGCCTGATGTCAGTTTGTAGAAGGCCTTTGGCCCTCCATGGGAAGCCAGGCTTCCAGCTTGTGGCAGCTTGCATCTGGAAGAAATCCTGTTCCGTTCGGGATTGTAGGTGGCCGAGGCCAGGTGCCCGGCAGAGGAAATTGGGCACAAATGATGGCCTGTTTCCAGGGGTAAGTAAAGTCAGCTGCCCAGGTGCCTGATGTCAGTTTGGAGGAGGCCTTTGGCTCTCCAAGGGACGCCAGGCTTCCAGCTTGTGGCAGCTTGCATCTGGAAGAAATCCTGTTTCGTTCGGGATTGTAGGTGTCCGGAGCCGGGTGCCCTGCTGAGGGAGTAGGGAACAAATGATGGCCTGTTTCCAAGGGTTAGTAAAGTCAGCTGCCCAGGTGCCTGATGTCAGTTTGTAGGAGGCCTTTGGCCATCCAAGGGAAGCAAGTCTACCAGTTTGTGGCAGCTTGCATCTGGAAGAAATCCTGTTCCATTCGAGATTGAAGGTGGCCGAGGCCAGGTGCCCGGCAGAGGGAGTTGGGCACAAATGATGGCCTGTTTCCAGGGGTAAGTAAAGTCAGCTGCCCAGGTGCCTGATGTCAGTTTGTAGGAGGCCTTTGTTCCTCCATGGGAAACCAGTCTTCCAGTTTGTGGCAGCTTGCATCTGGAAGAAATCCTGTTCCATTCGGGATTGTAGGTGGCCGAGGCCTGGTGTCGGGCAGAGGGAGTTGGGCACAAAGATGGCCTGTTTCCAGGGGTAAGTAAAGTCAGCTGCCCAGGTGCCTGATGTCAGTTTGTAGGAGGCCTTTGGCCCTCCAAGGGAAGCTAGTCTTCCAGCTTGTGGCAGCTTGCATCTGGAAGAAATCCTGTTCCGTTTTGGATTGTAGGTGGCCGAGGCCTGGTGCCCGGCAGAGGGAGTTGGGAACAAAGGATGGCCTGTTTCCAGGGGTAAGTAAAGTTAGCTGCCCAGGTGCCTGATGTCAGTTTGTAGGAGGCCTTTGGCCCTCCAAGGGAAGCAAGTCTTCCAGTTTGTGGCTGCTTGCATCTGGAAGAAATCCTGTTCTATTTGGGAATGTAGGTGGCCGAGGCCTGCTGCCCGGCAGAGGGAGTTGGGCACAAAGGATGGCCTGTTTTCAGAGGTAAGTAAAGTCAGCTGCCCAGGTGCCTGATGTCAGTTTGTAGGAGGCCTTTGGCCCTCCAAGGGAAGCAAGTCTTCCAGTTTGTGGCAGCTTGCATCTGGAAGAAATCCTGTTCCGTTTGGGATTGTAGGTGGCCGAGGCCAGGTGCCCGGCAGAGGGAGTTGGGCACAAAGGATGGCCTGTTTCCAGGGGTAAGTAAAGTCAGCTGCCCAGGTGCCTGATGTCAGTTTGTAGGAGGCCTTTGGCCCTCCAAGGGAAGCCAGGCTTCCAGCATGTGGCAGCTTGCATCTGGAAGAAATCGTGTTCCTTTCGGGATTGTAGGTGGCCGGAGCCGGGTGCCCTGCTGCAGGAGTTGGGAGAAAAGGATGGCCTGTTTCCAGGGGTAAGTAAAGTCAGCTGCCCAGGTGCCTGATGTCAGTTTGTAGTAGGCCTTTGGCCCTCCATGGGAAGCCAGGCTTCCAGCTTGTGGCAGCTTGCATCTGGAAGAAATCCTGTTCCGTTTGGGATCGTAGGTGACCGAGGCCTGGTGCCCAGATGTGGGAGTTGGGCACAAATGAGAACCTGTTTCCAGGGGTGAGTAAAGTCAGCTGCCCAGGTTCCTGATGTCAGTTTGTAGCAGGCCTTTGGCTCTCCAAGTGATGCTAGTCTTCCTGTTCAATGCAGCTTCCATCTGGAAAAAATCCTATTCCGTTCAAGACTGTAGGTTCCCGAAGCCGGGTGCCCGGCAGAGGGAGTTGGTCACAAAGGATGGCCTGTTTCCAGGGGTAAGTAAAGTCAGCTGCCCAGGTGCCTGATGTCAGTTTGTAGGAGGCCTTTGGCCCTCCAAGGGAAGCCAGGCTTCCAGCTTGTGGCAGCTTGCATCTGGAAGAAATCCTGTTCCGTTCGGGATTGTAGGTGGCCGGAGCCGGGTGCCCAGCAGAGGGAGTTTGGCACAAATGATGGCCTGTTTCCAGGGGTAAGTAAAGTCAGCTGCCCAGGTGCCTGATGTCAGTTTGTAGGAGGCATTTGGCCCTTCAAGGAAAATTAGTCTTCCAGTTTGTGGCAGCTAGCATCTGGAAGAAATCCTGTTCCATTCGGGATTGTAGGTGGCCGAGGCCAGGTGCCCGGCAGAGGCAGCTGGGCACAAATGATGGCCTGTTTCCAGGGGTAAGTAAAGTCATCTGCCCAGGTGCCTGATGTCAGTTTGTAGGAGGCCTTTGACCCTCGAAGAGCAGCCAGGCTTCCAGCTTGTGGCAGCTTGCATCTGGAAGAAATCCTGTTCCGTTTGGGATCGTAGGTGGCCGAGGCCAGGTGCCCGGCAGAGGGAGTTGGGCACAAATGATGGCCTGTTTCCAGGGGTAAGTAAAGTCAGCTGCCCAGGTGTCTGATGTCAGTTTGTAGCAGGCCTTTGGCCCTCCATGGGAAGCCTGGCTTCCAGCTTGTGGCAGCTTGCATCTTGAAGAAATGCTGTTCCGTTCGGGATTGTAGGTGGCCGAGGCCAGGTGCCCGGCAGAGGGAGTTGGGAACAAAGGATGGCCTGTTTCCAGGGGTAAGTAAAGTTAGCTGCCCAGGTGCCTGATGTCAGTTTGTAGGAGGCCTTTGGCCCTCCAAGAGAAGCAAGTCTTCCAGTTTGTGGCAGCTTGCATCTTGAAGAAATGCTGTTCTGCTCGGGAATGTAGGTGGCCGAGGCCAGGTGCCTGGCAGAGGGAGTTGGGCACAAAGGATGGCCTGTTTCCAGGGGGAAGTAAAGTCAGCTGCCCAGGTGCCTGATGTCAGTTTGTAGAAGGCCTTTGGCCCTCCAATGGAAGCTAGTCTTCCAGTTTGTGGCAGCTTGCATCTGGAAGAAATCCTATTCCGATCGGGATTGTAGGTGGCCGAGGCCAGGTGCCCGGCAGAAAGAGTTGGGAACAAAGGATGGCCTGTTTCCAGAGGTAAGTAAATTTAGCTGCCCAGGTGCCTGATGTCAGTTTGTAGGAGGCCTTTGGCCCTCCATGGGAAGCCAGGCTTCCAGCTTGTGGCAGCTTGCATCTGGAAGAAATCCTGTTCCGTTCCCGATTGTAGGTGGCCGATGCCAGGTGCCCGGCAGAGGGAGTTGGGCACAAATGATGGCCTGTTTCCAGGGGTAAGTAAAGTCAGCTGCCCAGGTGCCTGATGTCAGTTTGTAGTAGGCCTTTGGCCCTCCAAGGGAAGCTAGTCTTCCAGCTTGTGGCAGCTTGCATCTGGAAGAAATCCTGTTCCGTTTTGGATTGTAGGTGGCCGAGGCCTGGTGCCCGGCAGAGGGAGTTGGGCACAAAGGATGGCCTGTTTCCAGGGGTAAGTAAAGTCAGCTGCCCAGGTGCCTGATGTCAGTTTGTAGGAGGCCATTGGCCCTCCAAGAGCAGCCACGCTTCCAGTTTGTGGCAGCTTGCATCTGGAAGAAATCCTGTTCCGTTTGGGATCGCAGGTGGCCGAGGCCGGGTGCCCGGCAGAGGGAGTTGGGCACAAATGATGGCCTGTTTCCAGGGGTTAGTAAAGTCAGCTGCCCAGGTGCCTTGAATCAGTTTTTAGCAGGCCTTTGGCCCTCCATGGGAAGCCTGGCTTCCAGCTTGTGGCAGCTTGCATCTGAAAGAAATGCTGTTCCGTTCGGGATTGTAGGTGGCCGAGGCCAGGTGCCCGGCAGAGGGAGTTGGTCAGAAAGGATGGCCTGTTTCCAGGGGTAAGTAAAGTTAGCTGCCCAGGTGCCTGGTGTCAGTTTGTAGGAGGCCTTTGGCCCTCCAAGAGAAGCTAGTCTTCCAGCTTGTGGCAGCTTGCATCTTGAAGAAATGCTGTTCTGCTCGGGAATGTAGGTGGCCGAGGCCTGGTGCCTGGCAGAGGGAGTTGGGCACAAAGGATGGCCTGTTTCCAGGGGGAAGTAAAGTCAGCTGCCCAGGTGCCTGATGTCAGTTTGTAGGAGGCCTTTAGCCCTCCATGGGAAGCCAGGCTTCCAGCTTGTGGCAGCTTGCATCTGGAAGAAATCCTGTTTCGTTCGGGATTGTAGGTGTCCGGAGCCGGGTGCCCTGCTGAGGGAGTAGGGAAAAAATGATGGCCTGTTTCCAAGGGTTAGTAAAGTCAGCTGCCCAGGTGCCTGATGTCAGTTTGTAGGAGGCCTTTGGCCATCCAAGGGAAGCAAGTCTACCAGTTTGTGGCAGCTTGCATCTGGAAGAAATCCTGTTCCATTCGGGATTGAAGGTGGCCGAGGCCAGGTGCCCGGCAGAGGGAGTTGGGCACAAATGATGGCCTGTTTCCAGGGGTTAGTAAAGTCAGCTGCCCAGGTGCCTGATGTCAGTTTGTAGCAGGCCTTTGGCTCTCCAAGTGATGCTACTCTTCCTGTTCAATGCAGCTTCCATCTGGAAAAAATCCTATTCCGTTCAAGATTGTAGGTGGCCGAGGCCAGGTGCCCGGCAGAGGGAGTTGGTCAGAAAGGATGGCCTGTTTCCAGGGGTAAGTAAAGTCAGCTGCCCAGGTGCCTGATGTCAGTTTGTAGGAGGCCTTTGGCCCTCCAAGGGAAGCCAGGCTTCCAGCTTGTGGCAGCTTGCATCTGGAAGAAATCCTGTTCCGTTCGGGATTGTAGGTGGCCGGAGCCGGGTGCCCTGCAGAGGGAGTTGGGCACAAATGATGGCCTTTTTCCAGGGGTAAGTAAAGTCAGCTGCCCAGGTGCCTGATGTCAGTTTGTAGGAGGCCTTTGGCCCTCCATGGGAAGACTGGCTGTTATCTTCTGGCAGCTTGCATCTGGAAGAAATCCTGTTCCGTTTGGGATTGTAGGTGGCCGAGGCCTGGTGCCCGGCAGAGGGAGTTGGGCACAAATGATGGCCTGTTTCCAGGGGTAAGTAAAGTCAGCTGCCCAGGTGCCTGATGTCAGTTTGTAGGAGGCCTTTGGCCCTTCAAGGGAAACTAGTCTTCCAGTTTGTGGCAGCTTGCATCTGGAAGAAATCCTGTTCCATTCGGGATTGTAGGTGGCCGAGGCCATTTGCCCGGCAGAGGGAGTTGGGCACAAAGATGGCCTGTTTCCAGGGGTAAGTAAAGTCAGCTGCCCAGGTGCCTGATGTCAGTTTGTAGGAGGCCTTTAGCCCTGCAAGGGAAGCTAGTCTTCCAGTTTGTGGCAGCTTGCATCTGGAAGAAATCCTGTTCCTTTCGGGATTGTAGGTGGCCGGAGCCGGGTGCCCTGCTGCAGGAGTTGGGAAAAAAGGATGGCCTGTTTCCAGGGGTAAGTAAAGTCAGCTGCCCAGGTGCCTGATGTCAGTTTGTAGTAGGCCTTTGGCCCTCCATGGGAAGCCAGGCTTCCAGCTTGTGGCAGCTTGCATCTGGAAGAAATCCTGTTCCGTTTGGGATCGTAGGTGACCGAGGTCTGGTGCCCAGATGTGGGAGTTGGGCACAAATGAGGACCTGTTTCCAGGGGTGAGTAAAGTCAGCTGCCCAGGTGCCTGATGTCAGTTTGTAGCAGGCCTTTGGCTCTCCAAGTGATGCTAGTCTTCCTGTTCAATGCAGCTTCCATCTGGAAAAAATCCTATTCCGTTCAAGACTGTAGGTTCCCGAAGCCGGGTGCCCGGCAGAGGGAGATGGTCACAAAGGATGGCCTGTTTCCAGGGGTAAGTAAAGTCAGCTGCCCAGGTGCCTGATGTCAGTTTGTAGGAGGCCTTTGGCCCTCCAAGGGAAGCCAGGCTTCCAGCTTGTGGCAGCTTGCATCTGGAAGAAATCCTGTTCCGTTCGGGATTGTAGGTGGCCGGAGCCGGGTGGCCAGCAGAGGGAGTTTGGCACAAATGATGGCCTGTTTCCAGGGGTAAGTAAAGTCAGCTGCCCAGGTGCCTGATGTCAGTTTGTAGGAGGCCTTTGGCCCTTCAAGGAAAATTAGTCTTCCAGTTTGTGGCAGCTAGCATCTGGAAGAAATCCTGTTCCATTCGGGATTGTAGGTGGCCGAGGCCAGGTGCCCGGCAGAGGGAGCTGGGCACAAATGATGGCCTGTTTCCAGGGGTAAGTAAAGTCAGCTGCCCAGGTGCCTGATGTCAGTTTGTAGGAGGCCTTTGACCCTCCAAGAGCAGTCAGGCTTCCAGCTTGTGGCAACTTGCATGTGGAAGAAATCCTGTTCCGTTTGGGATCGTAGGTGGCCGAGGCCAGGTGCCCGGCAGAGGGAGTTGGGCACAAATGATGGCCTGTTTCCAGGGGTAAGTAAAGTCAGCTGCCCAGGTGTCTGATGTCAGTTTGTAGCAGGCCTTTGGCCCTCCATGGGAAGCCTGGCTTCCAGCTTGTGGCAGCTTGCATCTGGAAGAAATGCTGTTCCGTTCGGGATTGTCGGTGGCCGAGGCCAGGTGCCCGGCAGAGGGAGTTGGGAACAAAGGATGGCCTGTTTCCAGGGGTAAGTAAAGTTAGCTGCCCAGGTGCCTGATGTCAGTTTGTAGGAGGCCTTTGGCCCTCCAAGAGAAGCAAGTCTTCCAGTTTGTGGCAGCTTGCATCTTGAAGAAATGCTGTTCTGCTCGGGAATGTAGGTGGCCGAGGCCAGGTGCCTGGCAGAGGGAGTTGGGCACAAAGGATGGCCTGTTTTCAGAGGTAAGTAAAGTCAGCTGCCCAGGTGTCTGATGTCAGTTTGTAGAAGGCCTTTGGCCCTCCAAGTGAAGCTAGTCTTCCAGTTTGTGGCAGCTTGCATCTGGAAGAAATCCTATTCCGATCGGGATTGTAGGTGGCCGAGGCCAGGTGCCCGGCAGAGGGAGTTGGGAACAAAGGATGGCCTGTTTCCAGAGATAAGTAAATTTAGCTGCCCAGGTGCCTGATGTCAGTTTGTAGGAGGCCTTTGGCCCTCCATGGGAAGCCAGGCTTCCAGCTTGTGGCAGCTTGCATCTGGAAGAAATCCTGTTCCGTTCCCGATTGTAGGTGGCCGAGGCCAGGTGCCCGGCAGAGGGAGTTGGGCACAAATGATGGCCTGTTTCCAGGGGTAAGTAAAGTCAGCTGCCCAGGTGCCTGATGTCAGTTTGTAGTAGGCCTTTGGCCCTCCAAGGGAAGCTAGTCTACCAGCTTGTGGCAGCTTGCATCTGGAAGAAATCCTGTTCCGTTTGGGATCGCAGGTGGCCGAGGCCTGGTGTCCGGCTAAGGGAGTTGGGAACAAAGGATGGCCTGTTTCCAGGGGTAAGTAAAGTTGGCTGCCCAGGTGCCTGATGTCAGTTTGTAGGAGGCCTTTGGCCCTCCAAGAGCAGCCAGGCTTCCAGTTTGTGGCTGCTTGCATCTGGAAGAAATCCTGTTCTATTTGGGAATGTAGGTGGCCGAGGCCAGGTGCCCGGCAGAGGGAGTTGGGCACAAAGGATGGCCTGTTTCCAGGGGTAAGTAAAGTCAGCTGCCCAGGTGCCTGATGTCAGTTTGTAGGAGGCCTTTGCCTCTCCAAGGGAAGCCAGGCTTCCAGCTTGTGGCAGCTTGCATCTGGAAGAAATCCTGTTCCTTTCGGGATTGTAGGTGGCCGGAGAAGGGTGCCCTGCTGAAGGAGTAGGGAACAAAGGATGGCCTGTTTCAAGGGGTAAGTAAAGTCAGCCGCCCAGGTGCCTGATGTCAGTTTGTAGGAGGCCTTTGGCCATCCAAGGGAAGCAAGTCTACCAGTTTGTTGCAGCTTGCATCTGGAAGAAATCCTGTTCCATTCGGGATTGTAGGTGGCCGAGGAGACGTGCCCGGCAGAGAGAGTTGGGCACAAATGATGGCCTGTATCCAGGGGTTAGTAAAGTCAGCTGCCCAGGTGCCTTGAATCAGTTTGTAGCAGGCCTTTGGCCCTCGATGGGAAGCCTGGCTTCCAGCTTGTGGCAGCTTGCATCTTGAAGAAATCCTGTTCCGTTTGGGATTGTAGGTGGCCGAGGCCAGGTGCCCTGCTGCAGGAGTTGGGAACAAAGGATGGCCTGTTTCCAGAGGTAAGTAAAGTCAGCTGCCCAGGTGCCTGATGTCAGTTTGTAGTAGGCCTTTGGCCCTCCATGGGAAACCAGGCTTCCAGCTTGTGGCAGCTTGCATCTGGAAGAAATCCTGTTCCGTTTGGGATTGTAGGTGGCCGAGGCCTGGTGCCCGGCAGAGGGAGTTGGGCACAAATGATGGCCTGTTTCCAGGGCTAAGTAAAGTCAGCTGCCCAGGTGCCTGATGTCAGTTTGTAGGAGGCCTTTGGCCCTTCAAGGGAAACTAGTCTTCCAGTTTGTGGCAGCTTGCATCTGGAAGAAATCCTGTTCCATTCGGGATTGTAGGTGGCCGAGGCCAGGTGCCCGGCAGAGGGAGTTGGGCACAAAGTTGGCCTGTTTCCAGGGGTAAGTAAAGTCAGCTGCCCAGGTGCCTGATGTCAGTTTGTAGCAGGCCTTTAGCCCTGCAAGGGAAGCTAGTCTTCCAGTTTGTGGCAGCTTGCATCTGGAAGAAATCCTGTTCCGTTCGGGATTGTAGGTGGCCGAGGCCAGGTGCCCGGCAGAGGGAGTTGGGAACAAAGGATGGCCTGTTTCCAGGGGTAAGTAAAGTTAGCTGCCCAGGTGCCTGATGTCAGTTTGTAGGAGGACTTTGGCCCTCCAAGGGAAGCCAGGCTTCCAGCTTGTAGCAGCTTGCATCTGGAAGAAATCCTGTTTCGTTCGGGATTGTAGGTGTCCGGAGCCGGGTGCCCTGCTGAGGGAGTAGGGAACAAATGATGGCCTGTTTCCAAGGGTTAGTAAAGTCAGCTGCCCAGGTGCCTGATGTCAGTTTGTAGGAGGCCTTTGGCCATCCAAGGGAAGCAAGTCTACCAGTTTGTGGCAGCTTGCATCTGGAAGAAATCCTGTTACATTCGGGATTGAAGGTGGCCGAGGCCAGGTTCCCGGCAGAGGGAGTTGGGCACAAAGGATGGCCTGTTTCCAGGGCTAAGTAAAGTCAGCTGCCCAGGTGCCTTGAATCAGTTTGTAGCAGGCCTTTGGCCCTCCATGGGAAGCCTGGCTTCCAGCTTGTGGCAGCTTGCATCTGGAAGAAATGCTGTTCCGTTCGGGATTGTAGGTGGCCGAGGCCAGGTGCCCGGCTGGGGGAGTTGGGAACAAAGGATGGCCTGTTTCCAGGGGTAAGTAAAGTCAGCTGCCCAGGTGCCTGGTTTCAGTTTGTAGGAGGCCTTTGGCCCTCCAAGAGAAGCTAGTCTTCCAGTTTGTGGCAGCTTGCATCTTGAAGAAATGCTGTTCTGCTCGGGAATGTAGGTGGCCGAGGCCAGGTGCCTGGCAGAGGGAGTTGGGCACAAAGGATGGCCTGTTTCCAGGGGGAAGTAAAGTCAGCTGCCCAGGTGCCTGATGTCAGTTTGTAGAAGGCCTTTGGCCCTCCATGGGAAGCCAGGCTTCCAGCTTGTGGCAGCTTGCATCTGGAAGAAATCCTGTTCCGTTCGGGATTGTAGGTGGCCGAGGCCAGGTGCCCGGCAGAGGAAATTGGGCACAAATGATGGCCTGTTTCCAGGGGTAAGTAAAGTCAGCTGCCCAGGTGCCTGATGTCAGTTTGTAGGAGGCGTTTGGCTCTCCAAGGGAAGCCAGGCTTCCAGCTTGTGGCAGCTTGCATCTGGAAGAAATCCTGTTTCGTTCGGGCTTGTAGGTGTCCGGAGCCGGGTGCCCTGCTGAGGGAGTAGGGAACAAATGATGGCCTGTTTCCAAGGGTTAGTAAAGTCAGCTGCCCAGGTGCCTGATGTCAGTTTGTAGGAGGCCTTTGGCCATCCAAGGGAAGCAAGTCTACCAGTTTGTGGCAGCTTGCATCTGGAAGAAATCCTGTTCCATTCGGGATTGAAGGTGGCCGAGGCCAGGTGCCCGGCAGAGGGAGTTGGGCACAAATGATGGCCTGTTTCCAGGGGTTAGTAAAGTCAGCTGCCCAGGTGCTTTGAATCAGTTTGTAGCAGGCCTTTGGCCCTCCATGGGATGCCAGGCTTCCAGCTTGTGGCAGCTTGCATCTTGAAGAAATCCTTTTCCGTTTGGGATTGTAGGTGGCTGAGGCCAGGTGCCCTGCTGCAGGAGTTGGGAACAAAGGATGGCCTGTTTCCAGGGGTAAGTAAAGTCAGCTGCCCAGGTGCCTGATGGCAGTTTGTATTAGGCCTTTGGCCCTCCATGGGAAGCCAGGCTTCCAGCTTGTGGCAGCTTGCATCTGGAAGAAATCCTGTTCCGTTTGGGATCGTAGGTGACCGAGGCCTGGTGCCCGGATGTGGGAGTTGGGCACAAATGAGAACCTGTTTCCAGGGGTAAGTAAAGTCAGCTGCCCAGGTGCCTGATGTCAGTTTGTAGCAGGCCTTTGGCTCTCCAAGTGATGCTACTCTTCCTGTTCAATGCAGCTTCCATCTGGAAAAAATCCTATTCCGTTCAAGATTGTAGGTGGCCGAGGCCAGGTGCCCGGCAGAGGGAGTTGGTCAGAAAGGATGGCCTGTTTCCAGGGGTAAGTAAAGTCAGCTGCCCAGGTGCCTGATGTCAGTTTGTAGGAGGCCTTTGGCCCTCCAAGGGAAGCCAGGCTTCCAGCTTGTGGCAGCTTGCATCTGGAAGAAATCCTGTTCCGTTCGGGATTGTAGGTGGCCGGAGCAGGGTGCCCAGCAGAGGGAGTTTGGCAAAAATGATGGCCTTTTTCCAGGGGTAAGTAAAGTCAGCTGCCCAGGTGCCTGATGTCAGTTTGTAGGAGGCCTTTGGCCCTCCATGGGAAGACTGGCTGCTAGCTTGTGGCAGCTTGCATCTGGAAGAAATCCTGTTCCGTTTGGGATTGTAGGTGGCCGAGGCCTGGTGCCCGGCAGAGGGAGTTGGGCACAAATGATGGCCTGTTTCCAGGGGTAAGTAAAGTCAGCTGCCCAGGTGCCTGATGTCAGTTTGTAGCAGGCCTTTGGCTCTCCAAGTGATGCTAGTCTTCCTGTTCAATGCAGCTTCCATCTGGAAAAAATCCTATTCCGTTCAAGATTGTAGGTGGCCGAGGCCAGGTGCCCGGCAGAGGGAGTTGGTCAGAAAGGATGGCCTGTTTCCAGGGGTAAGTAAAGTCAGCTGCCCAGGTGCCTGATGTCAGTTTGTAGGAGGCCTTTGGCCCTCCAAGGGATGCCAGGCTTCCAGCTTGTGGCAGCTTGCATCTGGAAGAAATCCTGTTCCGTTCGGGATTGTAGGTGGCCGGAGCCACGTTCCCAGCAGAGGGAGTTGGGCACAAATGATGGCCTATTTCCAGGGGTAAGTAAAGTCAGCTGCCCAGGTGCCTGATGTCAGTTTATAGGAGGCCTTTGGCCCTCCATGGGAAGACTGGCTGCTAGCTTGTGGCAGCTTGCATCTGGAAGAAATGCTGTTCCGTTCGGGATTGTAGGTGGCCGAGGCCTGGTGCCCGGCAGAGGGAGTTGGGCACAAAGGATGGCCTGTTTCCAGGGGTAAGTAAAGTCAGCTGCCCAGGTGCCTGATGTCAGTTTGTAGGAGGCCTTTGGCCCTTCAAGGGAAACTAGTCTTCCAGTTTGTGGCAGCTTGCATCTGGAAGAAATCCTGTTCCATTCGGGATTGTAGGTGGCCGAGGCCAGGTGCCCGGCAGAGGGAGTTGGGCACAAAGATGGCCTGTTTCCAGGGGTAAGTAAAGTCAGCTGCCCAGGTGCCTGATGTCAGTTTATAGGAGGCCTTTAGCCCTGCAAGGGAAGCTAGTCTTCCAGTTTGTGGCAGCTTGCATCTGGAAGAAATCCTGTTCCGTTCGGGATTGTAGGTGGCCGAGGTCAGGTGCCCGGCAGAGGGAGTTGGGAACAAAGGATGGCCTGTTTCCAGGGGTAAGTAAAGTCAGCTGCCCAGGTGCCTGATGTCAGTTTGTAGGAGGCCTTTGGCCCTCCAAGGGAAGCTAGTCTTCCAGTTTGTGGCAGCTTGCATCTGGAAGAAATGCTGTTCTGCTCATGATTGTAGGTGGCCGAGGCCAGGTGCCCGGCAGAGGGAGTTGGGCACAAATGATGGCCTGTTTCCAGGGGTAAGTAAAGTCAGCTGCCCAGGTGTCTGATGTCAGTTTTTAGCAGGCATTTGGCCCTCCATGGGAAGCCTGGCTTCCAGCTTGCGGCAGCTTGCATCTGGAAGAAATGCTGTTCCGTTCGGGATTGTAGGTGGCCGAGGCCGGGTGCCCGGCAGAGGGAGTTGGGAACAAAGGATGGCCTGTTTCCAGAGGTAAGTAAAGTCAGCTGCCCAGGTGCCTGATGTCAGTTTGTAGTAGGCCTTTGGCCCTCCATGGGAAGCCAGGCTTCCAGCTTGTGGCATCTTGCATCTGGAAGAAATCCTGTTCCGTTTGGGATTGTAGGTGGCCGAGGCCTGGTGCCCGGCAGAGGGAGTTGGGCACAAATGATGGCCTGTTTCCAGGGCTAAGTAAAGTCAGCTGCCCAGTTGCCTGATGTCAGTTTGTAGGAGGCCTTTGGCCCCTCAAGGAAAACTAGTCTTCCAGTTTGTGGCAGCTTGCATCTGGAAGAAATCCTGTTCCATTCGGGATTGTAGGTGGCCGAGGCCAGGTGCCCAACAGAGGGAGTTGGGCACAAAGATGGCCTGTTTCCAGGGGTAAGTAAAGTCAGCTGCCAAGGTGCCTGATGTCAGTTTGTAGCAGGCCTTTGGCTCTCCAAGTGATGCTAGTCTTCCTGTTCAATGCAGCTTCCATCTGGAAAAAATCCTATTCCGTTCAAGACTGTAGCTTCCCGAAGCCGGGTGCCCGGCAGAGGGAGTTGGTCACAAAGGATGGCCTGTTTCCAGGGGTAAGTAAAGTCAGCTGCCCAGGTGCCTGATGTCAGTTTGTAGGAGGCCTTTGGCCCTCCAAGGGAAGCCAGGCTTCCAGCTTGTGGCAGCTTGCATCTGGAAGAAATCCTGTTCCGTTCGGGATTGTAGGTGGCCGGAGCCGGGTGCCCAGCAGAGGGAGTTTGGCACAAATGATGGCCTGTTTCCAGGGGTAAGTAAAGTCAGCTGCCCAGGTGCCTGATGTCAGTTTGTAGGAGGCCTTTGGCCCTTCAAGGAAAATTAGTCTTCCAGTTTGTGGCAGCTAGCATCTGGAAGAAATCCTGTTCCATTCGGGATTGTAGGTGGCCGAGGCCAGGTGCCCGGCAGAGGGAGCTGGGCACAAATGATGGCCTGTTTCCAGGGGTAAGTAAAGTCAGCTGCCCAGGTGCCTGATGTCAGTTTGTAGGAGGCCTTTGACCCTCCAAGAGCAGCCAGGCTTCCAGCTTGTGGCAGCTTGCATGTGGAAGAAATCCTGTTCCGTTTGGGATCGTAGGTGGCCGAGGCCAGGTGCCCGGCAGAGGGAGTTGGGCACAAATGATGGCCTGTTTCCAGGGGTAAGTAAAGTCAGCTGCCCAGGTGTCTGATGTCAGTTTGTAGCAGGCCTTTGGCCCTCCATGGGAAGCCTGGCTTCCAGCTTGTGGCAGCTTTCATCTGGAAGAAATGCTGTTCCGTTCGGGATTGTAGGTGGCCGAGGCCAGGTGCCCGGCAGAGGGAGTTGGGAACAAAGGATGGCCTGTTTCCAGGGGTAAGTAAAGTTAGCTGCCCAGGTGCCTGATGTCAGTTTGTAGGAGGCCTTTGGCCCTCCAAGAGAAGCAAGTCTTCCAGTTTGTGGCAGCTTGCATCTTGAAGAAATGCTGTTCTGCTCGGGAATGTAGGTGGCCGAGGCCAGGTTCCTGGCAGAGGGAGTTGGGCACAAAGGATGGCCTGTTTCCAGGGGGAAGTAAAGTCAGCTGCCCAGGTGCCTGATGTCAGTTTGTAGAAGGCCTTTGGCCCTCCAAGGGAAGCTAGTCTTCCAGTTTGTGGCAGCTTGCATCTGGAAGAAATCCTATTCCGATCGGGATTGTAGGTGGCCGAGGCCAGGTGCCCGGCAGAGGGAGTTGGGAACAAAGGATGGCCTGTTTCCAGAGGTAAGTAAATTTAGCTGCCCAGGTGCCTGATGTCAGTTTGTAGGAGGCCTTTGGCCCTCCATGGGAATCCAGGCTTCCAGCTTGTGGCAGCTTGCATCTGGAAGAAATCCTGTTCCGTTCCCGATTGTAGGTGGCCGATGCCAGGTGCCCGGCAGAGGGAGTTGGGCACAAATGATGGCCTGTTTCCAGGGGTAAGTAAAGTCAGCTGCCCAGGTGCCTGATGTCAGTTTGTAGGAGGCCTTTGGCCCTCCAAGGGAAGCTAGTCTTCCAGCTTGTGGCAGCTTGCATCTGGAAGAAAACCTGTTCCGGTTTGGATTGTAGGTGGCCGAGGCCTGGTGCCCGGCAGAGGGAGTTGGGCACAAAGGATGGCCTGTTTCCAGGGGTAAGTAAAGTCAGCTGCCCAGGTGCCTGATGTCAGTTTGTAGGAGGCCTTTAGCCTAGCAAGGGAAGCTAGTCTTCCAGTTTGTGGCAGCTTGCATCTGGAAGAAATCCTGTTCCGTTCGGGATTGTAGGTGGCCGAGGCCAGGTGCCCGGCAGAGGGAGTTGGGAACAAAGGATGGCCTGTTTCCAGGGGTAAGTAAAGTTAGCTGCCCAGGTGCCTGATGTCAGTTTGTAGAAGGCCTTTGGCCCTCCATGGGAAGCCTGGCTTCCAGCTTGTGGCAGCTTGCATCTGGAAGAAATCCTGTTCCGTTCGGGATTGTAGGTGGCCGAGGCCTGGTGCCCGGCAGAGGGAGTTGGGCACAAAGGATGGCCTGTTTCCAGGGGTAAGTAAAGTCAGCTGCCCAGGTGCCTGATGTCAGTTTGTAGGAGGCCATTGGCCCTCCAAGAGCAGCCAGGCTTCCAGTTTGTGGCAGCTTGCATCTGGAAGAAATCCTGTTCCGTTTGGGATTGTAGGTGGCCGAGGCCTGGTGCCCGGCAGAGGGAGTTGGGCACAAATGATGGCCTGTTTCCAGGGCTAAGTAAAGTCAGCTGCCCAGGTGCCTGATGTCAGTTTGTAGGAGGCCTTTGGCCCCTCAAGGAAAACTAGTCTTCCAGTTTGTGGCAGCTTGCATCTGGAAGAAATCCTGTTCCATTCGGGATTGTAGGTGGCCGAGGCCAGGTGCCCAACAGAGGGAGTTGGGCACAAAGATGGCCTGTTTCCAGGGGTAAGTAAAGTCAGCTGCCCAGGTGCCTGATGTCAGTTTGTAGCAGGCCTTTAGCCCTGCAAGGGAAGCTAGTCTTCCAGTTTGTGGCAGCTTGCATCTGGAAGAAATCCTGTTCCATTCGGGATTGAAGGTGGCCGAGGCCTGGTGCCCGGATGTGGGAGTTGGGCACAAATGAGAACCTGTTTCCAGGGGTGAGTAAAGTCAGCTGCCCAGGTGCCTGATGTCAGTTTGTAGCAGGCCTTTGGCTCTCCAAGTGATGCTAGTCTTCCTGTTCAATGCAGCTTCCATCTGGAAAAAATCCTATTCCGTTCAAGACTGTAGCTTCCCGAAGCCGGGTGCCTGGCAGAGGGAGTTGGTCACAAAGGATGGCCTGTTTCCAGGGGTAAGTAAAGTCAGCTGCCCAGGTGCCTGATGTCAGTTTGTAGGAGGCCTTTGGCCCTCCAAGGGAAGCCAGGCTTCCAGCTTGTGGCAGCTTGCATCTGGAAGAAATCCTGTTCCGTTCGGGATTGTAGGTGGCCGGAGCCGGGTGCCCAGCAAAGGGAGTTTGGCACAAATGATGGCCTGTTTGCAGGGGTAAGTAAAGTCAGCTGCCCAGGTGCCTGATGTCAGTTTGTAGAAGGCCTTTGGCCCTCCAAGGGAAGCTAGTCTTCCAGTTTGTGGCAGCTTGCATCTGGAAGAAATCCTATTCCGATCGGGATTGTAGGTGGCCGAGGCCAGGTGCCCGGCAGAGGGAGTTGGGAACAAAGGATGGCCTGTTTCCAGAGGTAAGTAAATTTAGCTGCCCAGGTGCCTGATGTCAGTTTGTAGGAGGCCTTTGGCCCTCCATGGGAAGCCAGGCTTCCAGCTTGTGGCAGCTTGCATCTGGAAGAAATCCTGTTCCGTTCCCGATTGTAGGTGGCCGATGCCAGGTGCCCGGCAGAGGGAGTTGGGCACAAATGATGGCCTCTTTCCAGGGGTAAGTAAAGTCAGCTGCCCAGGTGCCTGATGTCAGTTTGTAGTACGCCTTTGGCCCTCCAAGGGAAGCTAGTCTTCCAGCTTGTGGCAGCTTGCATCTGGAAGAAAACCTGTTCCGGTTTGGATTGTAGGTGGCCGAGGCCTGGTGCCCGGCAGAGGGAGTTGGGCACAAAGGATGGCCTGTTTCCAGGGGTAAGTAAAGTCAGCTGCCCAGGTGCCTGATGTCAGTTTGTAGGAGGCCATTGGCCCTCCAAGAGCAGCCAGGCTTCCAGTTTGTGGCAGCTTGCATCTGGAAGAAATCCTGTTCCGTTTGGGATCGCAGGTGGCCGAGGCCTGGTGTCCGGCTAAGGGAGTTGGGAACAAAGGATGGCCTGTTTCCAGGGGTAAGTAAAGTTAGCTGCCCAGGTGCCTGATGTCAGTTTGTAGGAGGCCTTTGGCCCTCCATGGGAAGCAAGTCTTCCAGTTTGTGGCTGCTTGCATCTGGAAGAAATCCTGTTCTATTTGGGAATGTAGGTGGCCGAGGCCAGGTGCCCGGCAGAGGGAGTTGGGCACAAAGGATGGCCTGTTTCCAGGGGTAAGTAAAGTCAGCTGCCTAGGTGCCTGATGTCAGTTTGTAGGAGGCCTTTGCCTCTCCAAGGGAAGCCAGGCTTCCAGCTTGTGGCAGCTTGCATCTGGAAGAAATCCTGTTCCTTTCGGGATTGTAGGTGGCCGGAGCAGGGTGCCCTGCTGAAGGAGTAGGGAACAAATGATGGCCAGTTTCAAGGGGTAAGTAAAGTCAGCTGCCCAGGTGCCTGATGTCAGTTTGTAGGAGGCCTTTGGCCATCCAAGGGAAGCAAGTCTACCAGTTTGTTGCAGCTTGCATCTGGAAGAAATCCTGTTCCATTCGGGATTGAAGGTGGCCGAGGCCAGGTGCCCGGCAGAGGGAGTTGGGCACAAATGATGGCCTCTTTCCAGGGGTTAGTAAAGTCAGCTGCCCAGGTGCCTTGAATCAGTTTGTAGCAGGCCTTTGGCCCTCCATGGGAAGCCTGGCTTCCAGCTTGTGGCTGCTTGCATCTTGAAGAAATCCTGTTCCGTTTGGGATTGTAGGTGGCCGAGGCCAGGTGCCCTGCTGCAGGAGTTGGGAACAAAGGATGGCCTGTTTCCAGGGGTAAGTAAAGTCAGCTGCCCAGGTGCCTGATGTCAGTTTGTAGTAGGCCTTTGGCCCTCCATGGGAAGCTAGTCTTCCAGCTTGTGGCAGCCTGCATCTGGAAGAAATCCTGTTCCGTTTGGGATTGTAGGTGGCCGAGGCCTGGTGCCCGGCAGAGGGAGTTGGGCACAAATGATGGCCTGTTTCCAGGGGTAAGTAAAGTCAGCTGCCCAGGTGCCTGATGTCAGTTTGTAAAAGGCCTTTGGCCCTTAGAGGGAAACTAGTCTTCCAGTTTGTGGCAGCCTGCATCTGGAAGAAATCCTGTTCCATTCGGGATTGTAGGTGGCCGAGGCCAGGTGCCCGGCAGAGGGAGTTGGGCACAAAGATGGCCTGTTTCCAGGGGTAAGTAAAGTCAGCTGCCCAGGTGCCTGATGTCAGTTTGTAGGAGGCCTTTAGCCTAGCAAGGGAAGCTAGTCTTCCAGTTTGTGGCAGCTTGCATCTGGAAGAAATCCTGTTCCGTTCGGGATTGTAGGTGGCCGAGGCCAGGTGCCCGGCAGAGGGAGTTGGGAACAAAGGATGGCCTGTTTCCAGGGGTAAGTAAAGTTAGCTGCCCAGGTGCCTGATGTCAGTTTGTAGAAGGCCTTTGGCCCTCCATGGGAAGCCTGGCTTCCAGCTTGTGGCAGCTTGCATCTGGAAGAAATCCTGTTCCGTTCGGGATTGTAGGTGGCCGAGGCCAGGTGCCCGGCAGAGGAAATTGGGCACAAATGATGGCCTGTTTCCAGGGGTAAGTAAAGTCAGCTGCCCAGGTGCCTGATGTCAGTTTGTAGGAGGCCTTTGGCTCTCCAAGGGAAGCCAGGCTTCCAGCTTGTGGCAGCTTGCATCTGGAAGAAATCCTGTTTCGTTCGGGATTGTAGGTGTCCGGAGCCGGGTGCCCTGCTGAGGGAGTAGGGAACAAATGATGGCCTGTTTCCAAGGGTTAGTAAAGTCAGCTGCCCAGGTGCCTGATGTCAGTTTGTAGGAGGCCTTTGGCCATCCAAGGGAAGCAAGTCTACCAGTTTATGGCAGCTTGCATCTGGAAGAAATCCTGTTCCATTCGGGATTGAAGGTGGCCGAGGCCGGGTGCCCGGCAGAGGGAGTTGGGCACAAATGTTGGCCTGTTTCCAGGGGTTAGTAAAGTCAGCTGCCCAGGTGCCTTGAATCAGTTTGTAGCAGGCCTTTGGTCCTCCATGGGAAGCCTGGCTTCCAGCTTGTGGCAGCTTGCATCTGGAAGAAATGCTGTTCCGTTCGGGATTGTAGGTGGCCGAGGCCAGGTGCCCGGCAGAGGGAGTTGGTCAGAAAGGATGGCCTGTTTCCAGGGGTAAGTAAAGTTAGCTGCCCAGGTGCCTGGTTTCAGTTTGTAGGAGGCCTTTGGCCCTCCAAGAGAAGCTCGTCTTCCAGTTTGCGGCAGCTTGCATCTTGAAGAAATGCTGTTCTGCTCGGGAATGTAGGTGGCCGAGGCCTGGTGCCTGGCAGAGGTAGATGGGCACAAAGGATGGCCTGTTTCCAGGGGGAAGTAAAGTCAGCTGCCCAGGTGCCTGATGTCAGTTTGTAGGAGGCCTTTAGCCCTCCATGGGAAGCCAGGCTTCCAGCTTGTGGCAGCTTGCATCTGGAAGAAATCCTGCTCCGTTCAGGATGGTAGGTGGCCGAGGCCAGGTGCCCGGCAGAGGAAATTGGGCACAAATGATGGCCTGTTTCCAGGGCTAAGTAAAGTCAGCTGCCCAGGTGCCTGATGTCAGTTTGTAGGAGGCCTTTGGCTCTCCAAGGGAAGCCAGGCTTCCAGCTTGTGGCAGCTTGCATCTGGAAGAAATCCTGTTTCGTTCGGGATTGTAGGTGTCCGGAGCCGGGTGCCCTGCTGAGGGAGTAGGGAAAAAATGATGGCCTGTTTCCAAGGGTTAGTAAAGTCAGCTGCCCAGGTGCCTTGAATCAGTTTGTAGCAGGCCTTTGGCCCTCCATGGGAAGCCAGGCTTCCAGCTTGTGGCAGCTTGCATCTTGAAGAAATCCTGTTCCGTTTGGGATTGTAGGTGGCCGAGGCCAGGTGCCCTGCTGCAGGAGTTGGGAACAAAGGATGGCCTGTTTCCAGGGGTAAGTAAAGTCAGCTGCCCAGGTGCCTGATGTCAGTTTGTAGTAGGCCTTTGGCCCTCCATGGGAAGCCAGGCTTCCAGCTTGTGGCAGCTTGCATCTGGAAGAAATCCTGTTCCGTTTGGGATCGTAGGTGACCGAGGCCTGGTGCCCGGATGTGGGAGTTGGGCACAAATGAGAACCTGTTTCCAGGGGTAAGTAAAGTCAGCTGCCCAGGTGCCTGATGTCAGTTTGTAGCAGGACTTTGGCTCTCCAAGTGATGCTACTCTTCCTGTTCAATGCAGCTTGCATCTGGAAAAAATCCTATTCCGTTCAAGATTGTAGGTGGCCGAGGCCAGGTGCCCGGCAGAGGGAGTTGGTCAGAAAGGATGGCCTGTTTCCAGGGGTAAGTAAAGTCAGCTGCCCAGGTGCCTGATGTCAGTTTGTAGGAGGCCTTTGGCCCTCCAAGGGAAGCCAGGCTTCCAGCTTGTGGCAGCTTGCATCTGGAAGAAATCCTGTTCCGTTCGGGATTGTAGGTGGCCGGAGCCGGGTGCGCAGCAGAGGGAGTTTGGCACAAATAATGGCCTGTTTCCAGGGCTAAGTAAAGTCAGCTGCCCAGGTGCCTTGAATCAGTTTGTAGGAGGCCTTTGGCCCTCCATGGGAAGACTGGCTGTTAGCTTGTGGCAGCTTGCATCTGGAAGAAATCCTGTTCCGTTTGGGATTGTAGGTGGCCGAGGCCTGGTGCCCGGCAGAGGGAGTTGGGCACAAATGATGGCCTGTTTCCAGGGGTAAGTAAAGTCAGCTGCCCAGGTGCCTGATGTCAGTTTGTAGCAGGCCTTTGGCTCTCCAAGTGATGCTAGTCTTCCTGTTCAATGCAGCTTCCATCTGGAAAAAATCCTATTCCGTTCAAGATTGTAGGTGGCCGAGGCCAGGTGCCCGGCAGAGGGAGTTGGTCAGAAAGGATGGCCTGTTTCCAGGGGTAAGTAAAGTCAGCTGCCCAGGTGCCTGATGTCAGTTTGTAGGAGGCCTTTGGCCCTCCAAGGGATGCCAGGCTTCCAGCTTGTGGCAGCTTGCATCTGGAAGAAATCCTGTTCCGTTCGGGATTGTAGGTGGCCGGAGCCACGTGCCCAGCAGAGGGAGTTGGGCAAAAATGATGGCCTATTTCCAGGGGTAAGTAAAGTCAGCTGCCCAGGTGCCTGATGTCAGTTTGTAGGAGGCCTTTGGCCCTCCATGGGAAGACTGGCTGCTAGCTTGTGGCAGCTTGCATCTGGAAGAAATCCTGTTCCGTTTGGGATTGTAGGTGGCCGAGGCCTGGTGCCCGGCAGAGGGAGTTGGGCACAAATGATGGCCTGTTTCCAGGGGTAAGTAAAGTCAGCTGCCCAGGTGCCTGATGTCAGTTTGTAGGAGGCCTTTGGCCCTTCAAGGGAAACTAGTCTTCCAGTTTGTGGCAGCTTGCATCTGGAAGAAATCCTGTTCCATTCGGGATTGTAGGTGGCCGAGGCCAGGTGCTCGGCAGAGGGAGTTGGGCACAAAGATGGCCTGTTTCCAGGGGTAAGTAAAGTCAGCTGCCCAGGTGCCTGATGTCAGTTTGTAGGAGGCCTTTAGCCCTGCAAGGGAAGCTAGTCTTCCAGTTTGTGGCAGCTTGCATCTGGAAGAAATCCTGTTCCTTTCGGGATTGTAGGTGGCCGGAGCCGGGTGCCCTGCTGCAGGAGTTGGGAAAAAAGGATGGCCTGTTTCCAGGGGTAAGTAAAGTCAGCTGCCCAGGTGCCTGATGTCAGTTTGTAGTAGGCCTTTGGCCCTCCATGGGAAGCCAGGCTTCCAGCTTGTGGCAGCTTGCATCTGGAAGAAATCCTGTTCCGTTTGGGATCGTAGGTGACCGAGGCCTGGTGCCCGGATGTGGGAGTTGGGCACAAATGAGAACCTGTTTCCAGGGGTGAGTAAAGTCAGCTGCCCAGGTGCCTGATGTCAGTTTGTAGCAGGCCTTTGGCTCTCCAAGTGATGCTAGTCTTCCTGTTCAATGCAGCTTCCATCTGGAAAAAATCCTATTCCGTTCAAGACTGTAGGTTCCCGAAGCCGGGTGCCCGGCAGAGGGAGATGGTCACAAAGGATGGCCTGTTTCCAGGGGTAAGTAAAGTCAGCTGCCCAGGTGCCTGATGTCAGTTTGTAGGAGGCCTTTGGCCCTCCAAGGGAAGCCAGGCTTCCAGCTTGTGGCAGCTTGCATCTGGAAGAAATCCTGTTCCGTTCGGGATTGTAGGTGGCCGGAGCCGGGTGCCCAGCAGAGGGAGTTTGGCACAAATGATGGCCTGTTTCCAGGGGTAAGTAAAGTCAGCTGCCCAGGTGCCTGATGTCAGTTTGTAGGAGGCCTTTGGCCCTTCAAGGAAAATTAGTCTTCCAGTTTGTGGCAGCTAGCATCTGGAAGAAATCCTGTTCCATTCGGGATTGTAGGTGGCCGAGGCCAGGTGCCCGGCAGAGGGAGTTGGGCACAAATGATGGCCTGTTTCCAGGGGTAAGTAAAGTCAGCTGCCCAGGTGCCTGATGTCAGTTTGTAGGAGGCCTTTGACCCTCCAAGAGCAGTCAGGCTTCCAGCTTGTGGCAACTTGCATGTGGATGAAATCCTGTTCCGTTTGGGATCGTAGGTGGCCGAGGCCAGGTGCCCGGCAGAGGGAGTTGGGCACAAATGATGGCCTGTTTCCAGGGGTAAGTAAAGTCAGCTGCCCAGGTGTCTGATGTCAGTTTGTAGCAGGCCTTTGGCCCTCCATGGGAAGCCTGGCTTCCAGCTTGTGGCAGCTTGCATCTGGAAGAAATGCTGTTCCGTTCGGGATTGTAGGTGGCCGAGGCCAGGTGCCCGGCAGAGGGAGTTGGGAACAAAGGATGGCCTGTTTCCAGGGGTAAGTAAAGTTAGCTGCCCAGGTGCCTGATGTCAGTTTGTAGGAGGCCTTTGGCCCTCCAAGAGAAGCAAGTCTTCCAGTTTGTGGCAGCTTGCATCTTGAAGAAATGCTGTTCTGCTCGGGAATGTAGGTGGCCGAGGCCAGGTGCCTGGCAGAGGGAGTTGGGCACAAAGGATGGCCTGTTTCCAGGGGGAAGTAAAGTCAGCTGCCCAGGTGCCTGATGTCAGTTTGTAGAAGGCCTTTGGCCCTCCAAGGGAAGCTAGTCTTCCAGTTTGTGGCAGCTTGCATCTGGAAGAAATCCTGATCCGATCGGGATTGTAGGTGGCCGAGGCCAGGTGCCCGGCAGAGGGAGTTGGGAACAAAGGATGGCCTGTTTCCAGAGATAAGTAAATTTAGCTGCCCAGGTGCCTGATGTCAGTTTGTAGGAGGCCTTTGGCCCTCCATGGGAAGCCAGGCTTCCAGCTTGTGGCAGCTTGCATCTGGAAGAAATCCTGTTCCGTTCCCGATTGTAGGTGGCCGAGGCCAGGTGCCCGGCAGAGGGAGTTGGGCACAAAAAGGATGGCCTATTTCAAGGGGTAAGTAAAGTCAGCTGCCCAGGTGCCTGATGTCAGTTTGTAGTAGGCCTTTGGCCCTCCAAGGGAAGCTAGTCTTCCAGCTTGTGGCAGCTTGCATCTGGAAGAAATCCTGTTCCGTTTTGGATTGTAGGTGGCCGAGGCCTGGTGCCCGGCAGAGGGAGTTGGGCACAAAGGATGGCCTGTTTCCAGGGGTAAGTAAAGTCAGCTGCCCAGGTGCCTGATGTCAGTTTGTAGGAGGCCATTGGCCCTCCAAGAGCAGCCAGGCTTCCAGTTTGTGGCAGCTTGCATCTGGAAGAAATCCTGTTCCGTTTGGGATCGCAGGTGGCCGAGGCCTGGTGTCCGGCTAAGGGAGTTGGGAACAAAGGATGGCCTGTTTCCAGGGGTAAGTAAAGTTAGCTGCCCAGGTGCCTGATGTCAGTTTGTAGGAGGCCTTTGGCCCTCCAAGGGAAGCAAGTCTTCCAGTTTGTGGCTGCTTGCATCTGGAAGAAATCCTGTTCTATTTGGGAATGTAGGTGGCCGAGGCCAGGTGCCCGGCAGAGGGAGTTGGGCACAAAGGATGGCCTGTTTCCAGGGGTAAGTAAAGTCAGCTGCCCAGGTGCCTGATGTCAGTTTGTAGGAGGCCTTTGCCTCTCCAAGGGAAGCCAGGCTTCCAGCTTGTGGCAGCTTGCATCTGGAAGAAATCCTGTTCCTTTCGGGATTGTAGGTGGCCGGAGCAGGGTGCCCTGCTGAAGGAGTAGGGAACAAAGGATGGCCTGTTTCAAGGGGTAAGTAAAGTCAGCTGCCCAGATGCCTGATGTCAGTTTGTAGGAGGCCTTTGGCCATCCAAGGGAAGCAAGTCTACCAGTTTGTTGCAGCTTGCATCTGGAAGAAATCCTGTTCCATTCGGGATTGTAGGTGGCCGAGGCCAGGTGCCCGGCAGAGGGAGTTGGGCACAAATGATGGCCTGTATCCAGGGGTTAGTAAAGTCAGCTGCCCAGGGGCCTTGAATCAGTTTGTAGCAGGCCTTTGGCCCTCGATGGGAAGCCTGGCTTCCAGCTTGTGGCAGCTTGCATCTTGAAGAAATCCTGTTCCGTTTGGGATTGTAGGTGGCCGAGGCCAGGTGCCCTGCTTCAGGAGTTGGGAACAAAGGATGGCCTGTTTCCAGAGGTAAGTAAAGTCAGCTGCCCAGGTGCCTGATGTCAGTTTGTAGTAGGCCTTTGGCCCTCCATGAGAAGCCAGGCTTCCAGCTTGTGGCAGCTTGCATCTGGAAGAAATCCTGTTCCGTTTGGGATTGTAGGTGGCCGAGGCCTGGTGCCCGGCAGAGGGAGTTGGGCACAAATGATGGCCTGTTTCCAGGGGTAAGTAAAGTCAGCTGCCCAGGTGCCTGATGTCAGTTTGTAGGAGGCCTTTGGCCCTTCAAGGGAAACTAGTCTTCCAGTTTGTGGCAGCTTGCATCTGGAAGAAATCCTGTTCCATTCGGGATTGTAGGTGGCCGAGGCCAGGTGCCCGGCAGAGGGAGTTGGGCACAAAGATGGCCTGTTTCCAGGGGTAAGTAAAGTCAGCTGCCCAGGTGCCTGATGTCAGCTTGTAGCAGGCCTTTAGCCCTGCAACGGAAGCTAGTCTTCCAGTTTGTGGCAGCTTGCATCTGGAAGAAATCCTGTTCCGTTCGGGATTGTAGGTGGCCGAGGCCAGGTGCCCGGCAGAGGGAGTTGGGAACAAAGGATGGCCTGTTTCCAGGAGTAAGTAAAGTTAGTTGCCCAGGTGCCTGATGTCAGTTTGTAGGAGGACTTTGGCCCTCCAAGGGAAGCCAGGCTTCCAGCTTGTGGCAGCTTGCATCTGGAAGAAATCCTGTTTCGTTCGGGATTGTAGGTGTCCGGAGCCGGGTGCCCTGCTGAGGGAGTAGGGAACAAATGATGGCCTGTTTCCAAGGGTTAGTAAAGTCAGCTGCCCAGGTGCCTGATGTCAGTTTGTAGGAGGCCTTTGGCCATCCAAGGGAAGCAAGTCTACCAGTTTTTGGCAGCTTGCATCTGGAAGAAATCCTGTTCCATTCGGGATTGAAGGTGGCCGAGGCCAGGTGCCCGGCAGAGGGAGTTGGGCACAAATAATGGCCTGTTTCCAGGGGTTAGTAAAGTCAGCTGCCCAGGTGCCTTGAATCAGTTTGTAGCAGGCCTTTGGCCCTCCATGGGAAGCCTGGCTTCCTGCTTGTGGCAGCTTGTATCTGGAAGAAATGCTGTTCCGTTCGGGATTGTAGGTGGCCGAGGCCAGGTGCCCGGCAGAGGGAGTTGGGAACAAAGGATGGCCTGTTTCCAGGGGTAAGTAAAGTTAGCTGCCCAGGTGCCTGGTTTCAGTTTGTAGGAGGCCTTTGGCCCTCCAAGAGAAGCTAGTCTTCCAGTTTGTGGCAGCTTGCATCTTGAAGAAATGCTGTTCTGCTCGGGAATGTAGGTGGCCGAGGCCAGGTGCCTGGCAGAGGGAGTTGGGCACAAAGGATGGCCTGTTTCCAGGGGGAAGTAAAGTCAGCTGCCCAGGTGCCTGATGTCAGTTTGTAGAAGGCCTTTGGCCCTCCATGGGAAGCCAGGCTTCCAGCTTGTGGCAGCTTGCATCTGGAAGAAATCCTGTTCCGTTCGGGATTGTAGGTGGCCGAGGCCAGGTGCCCGGCAGAGGAAATTGGGCACAAATGATGGCCTGTTTCCAGGGGTAAGTAAAGTCAGCTGCCCAGGTGCCTGATGTCAGTTTGTAGGAGGCCTTTGGCTCTCCAAGGGAAGCCAGGCTTCCAGCTTGTGGCAGCTTGCATCTGGAAGAAATCCTGTTTCGTTCGGGATTGTAGGTGTCCGGAGCCGGGTGCCCTGCTGAGGGAGTAGGGAAAAAATGATGGCCTGTTTCCAAGGGTTAGTAAAGTCAGCTGCCCAGGTGCCTGATGTCAGTTTGTAGGAGGCCTTTGGCCATCCAAGGGAAGCAGGTCTACCAGTTTGTGGCAGCTTGCATTTGGAAGAAATCCTGTTCCATTCGGGATTGAAGGTGGCCGAGGCCAGGTGCCCGGCAGAGGGAGTTGGGCACAAATGATGGCCTGTTTCCAGGGGTTAGTAAAGTCAGCTGCCCAGGTGCCTTGAATCAGTTTGTAGCAGGCCTTTGGCCCTCCATGGGAAGCCAGGCTTCCAGCTTGTGGCAGCTTGCATCTTGAAGAAATCCTGTTCCGTTTGGGATTGTAGGTGGCCGAGGCCAGGTGCCCTGCTGCAGGAGTTGGGAACAAAGGATGGCCTGTTTCCAGGGGTAAGTAAAGTCAGCTGCCCAGGTGCCTGATGTCAGTTTGTAGTAGGCCTTTGGCCCTCCATGGGAAGCCAGGCTTCCAGCTTGTGGCAGCTTGCATCTGGAAGAAATCCTGTTCCGTTTGGGATCGTAGGTGACCGAGGCCTGGTGCCCGGATGTGGGAGTTGGGAAAAATGAGAACCTGTTTCCAGGGGTAAGTAAAGTCAGCTGCCCAGGTGCCTGATGTCAGTTTGTAGCAGGCCTTTGGCTCTCCAAGTGATGCTACTCTTCCTGTTCAATGCAGCTTCCATCTGGAAAAAATCCTATTCCGTTCAAGATTGTAGGTGGCCGAGGCCAGGTGCCCGGCAGAGGGAGTTGGTCAGAAAGGATGGCCTGTTTCCAGGGGTAAGTAAAGTCAGCTGCCCAGGTGCCTGATGTCAGTTTGTAGGAGGCCTTTGGCCCTCCAAGGGATGCCAGGCTTCCAGCTTGTGGCAGCTTGCATCTGGAAGAATTCCTGTTCCGTTCGGGATTGTAGGTGGCCGGAGCCACGTGCCCAGAAGAGGGAGTTGGGCACAAATGATGGCCTATTTCCAAGGGTAAGTAAAGTCAGCTGCCCAGGTGCCTGATGTCAGTTTGTAGGAGGCCTTTGGCCCTCCATGGGAAGCCAGGCTTCCTGCCTGTGGCAGCTTGCATCTGGAAGAAATGCTGTTCCGTTCGGGATTGTAGGTGGCCGAGGCCTGGTGCCCGGCAGAGGGAGCTGGGCACAAAGGATGGCCTGTTTCCAGAAGTAAGTAAAGTCAGCTGCCCAGGTGCCTGATGTCAGTTTGTAGGAGGCCTTTGGCCCTTCAAGGGAAACTAGTCTTCCAGTTTGTGGCAGCTTGCATCTGGAAGAAATCCTGTTCCATTCGGGATTGTAGGTGGCCGAGGCCAGGTGCCCGGCAGAGGGAGTTGGGCACAAAGATGGCCTGTTTCCAGGGGTAAGTAAAGTCAGCTGCCCAGGTGCCTGATGTCAGTTTGTAGGAGGCCTTTAGCCCTGCAAGGGAAGCTAGTCTTCCAGTTTGTGGCAGCTTGCATCTGGAAGAAATCCTGTTCCGTTCGGGATTATATGTGGCCGAGGTCAGGTGCCCGGCAGAGGGAGTTGGGAACAAAGGATGGCCTGTTTCCAGGGGTAAGTAAAGTTAGCTGCCCAGGTGCCTGATGTCAGTTTGTACGAGGCCTTTGGCCCTCCAAGGGAAGCTAGTCTTCCAGTTTGTGGCAGCTTGCATCTGGAAGAAATGCTGTTCTGCTCATGATTGTAGGTGGCCGAGGCCAGGTGCCCGGCAGAGGGAGTTGGGCACAAATGATGGCCTGTTTCCAGGGGTAAGTAAAGTCAGCTGCCCAGGTGTCTGATGTCAGTTTTTAGCAGGCCTTTGGCCCTCCATGGGAAGCCTGGCTTCCAGCTTGCGGCAGCTTGCATCTGGAAGAAATGCTGTTCCGTTCGGGATTGTAGGTGGCCGAGGCCGGGTGCCCGGCAGAGGGAGTTGGGAACAAAGGATGGCCTGTTTCCAGAGGTAAGTAAAGTCAGCTGCCCAGGTGCCTGATGTCAGTTTGTAGTAGGCCTTTGGCCCTCCATGGGAAGCCAGGCTTCCAGCTTGTGGCAGCTTGCATCTGGAAG
Source organism: Chamaea fasciata (assembly GCF_029207755.1). Taxonomy (NCBI): domain Eukaryota; kingdom Metazoa; phylum Chordata; class Aves; order Passeriformes; family Sylviidae; genus Chamaea; species Chamaea fasciata. The sequence goes on along the minus strand of NW_027094266.1, from coordinate 100,937 downwards.
AAATCCTGTTCCGTTTGGGATTGTAGGTGGCCGAGGCCTGGTGCCCGACAGAGGGAGTTGGGCACAAATGATGGCCTGTTTCCAGGGCTAAGTAAAGTCAGCTGCCCAGGTGCCTGATGTCAGTTTGTAGGAGGCCTTTGGCCCTTCAAGGGAAACTAGTCTTCCAGTTTGTGGCAGCTTGCATCTGGAAGAAATCCTATTCCATTCGGGATTGTAGGTGGCCGAGGCCAGGTGCCCAACAGAGGGAGTTGGGCACAAAGATGGCCTGTTTCCAGGGGTAAGTAAAGTCAGCTGCCCAGGTGCCTGATGTCAGTTTGTAGCAGGCCTTTAGCCCTGCAAGGGAAGCTAGTCTTCCAGTTTGTGGCAGCTTGCATCTGGAAGAAATCCTGTTCCGTTCGGGATTGTAGGTGGCCGAATCCTGGTGCCCGGCAGAGGGAGTTGGGAACAAAGGATGGCCTGTTTCCAGGGGTAAGTAAAGTTAGCTGCCCAGGTGCCTGATGTCAGTTTGTAGGAGGCCTTTGGCCCTCCAAGGCAAGTAAGTCTTCCAGATTGTGGCAGCTTGCATCGCGAAGAAATCCTGTTCCGTTCGGGATTGTAGGTGTCCGAGGCCAGGTGCCCGGCAGAAAGAGTTGGGCACAAAGGATGGCCTGTTTCCAGGGGTAAGTAAATTCAGCTGCCCAGGTGCCTGATGTCAGTTTGTAGGAGGCCTTTGGCCCTCCAAGGGAAGCCAGTCTTCCAGTTTGTGGCAGCTTGCATCTGGAAGAAATCCTGTTCCATTCGGGATTGTAGGTGGCCGAGGCCTGGTGCCCGGCAGAGGGAGTTGGGCACAAAGGATGGCCTGTTTCCAGGGGTAAGTAAAGTCAGCTGCCCAGGTGCCTGATGTCAGTTTGTAGCAGGCCTTTGGCCCTCCATGGGAAGCAAGGCTTCCAGCTTGTGGCAGCTTGCATCTGGAAGAAATCCTGTTCCGTTCGGGATTGTAGGTGGCCGAGGCCAGGTGCCCGGCAGAGGAAACTGGTCACAAAGGATGGCCTGTTTCCAGGGGTAAGTAAAGTCAGCTGCCCAGGTGCCTGATGTCAGTTTGCAGGTGGCAATTGTTCCTCCATGGGAAGCCAGGCTTCCTGCTTGTGGCAGCTTGCATCTGGAAGTAATCCTGTTCCGTTCGGGATTGTAGGTGGCCGGAGCCATGTGCCCTGCTGAGGGAGTTGGGTACAAAGGATGGCCAGTTTCCAGGGGTAAGTAAAGTCAGCTGCCCAGGTGCCTGATGTCAGTTTGTAGCAGGCCTTTGGCTTTTCAAGTGATGCTAGTCTTCCTGTTCAATGCAGCTTGCATCTGGAAAAAATCCTATTCCGTTCAAGATTGTAGGTTCCCGAAGCCGGGTGCCCGGCAGAGGGAATTGGGCACAAAGGATGGCCTGTTTCCAGGGGTAAGTAAAGTCAGCTCCCCAGGTGCCTGATGTCAGTTTGTAGGAGGCCTTTGGCCCTCCATGGGAAGCCAGGCTTCCAGCTTGTGGCACCTTGCATCTGGAAGAAATCCTGTTCCGTTCGGCATTATAGGTGGCCGAGGCCATGTGCCCGGCAGACGGAGTTGGGCACAAAGATGGCCTGTTTCCAGGGGTAAGTAAAGTCAGCTGCCCAGGTGCCTGATGTCAGTTTGTAGGAGGCCTTTGGCCCTCCATGGGAAGCCAGGCTTCCAGCTTGTGGCTGCTTGCATCTGGAAGAAATCCTGTGCGGTCGGGATTGTAGGTGGCCGAGGCCAGGTGCCTGGCAGAGGGAGTTGGGAATAAAGGATGGCCTGTTTCCAGGGGTAAGTAAAGTCACCTGCCCAGGTGCCTGATGTCAGTTTGTAGGAGGCCTTTGGCCCTCCAAGGGAAGCTTGTCTTCAAGTTTGTGGCAACTTGCATCTTGAAGAAATGCTGTTCTGCTCGGGATTGTACGTGGCCGAGGCCAGGTGCCCGGCAGAGGGAGTTGGGCACAAATGATGGCCTGTTTCCAGGGGTAAGTAAAGTCAGCTGCCCAGGTGCCTGATGTCAGTTTGTAGCAGGCCTTTGGCCCTCCAAGGGAAGCCAGGCTTCCAGCTTGACGCAGCTTGCATCTGGAAGAAATCCTGTTCCGTTTGTGATTGTAGGTGGCCGAGGCCTGGTGCCCGGCAGAGGGAGTTGGGCACAAATGATGGCCTGTTTCCAGGGGTAAGTAAAGTCAGCTGCCCAGGTGCTAGATGTCAGTTTGTAGGAGCCCTTTGGCCCTTCAAGGGAAACTAGTCTTCCAGTTTGTGGCAGCTTGCATCTGGAAGAAATCCTGTTCCATTCTGGATTGTAGGTGGCCGAGGCCTGGTGCCCGGCAGAGGGAGTTGGGCACAAAGGATGGCCTGTTTCCAGGGGTAAGTAAAGTCAGCTGCCCAGGTGCCTGATGTCAGTTTGTAGCAGGCCTTTGACCCTCCATGGGAAGCCAGGCTTCCAGCTTGTGGCAGCTTGCATCTGGAAGAAATCCTGTTCCGTTTGGGATCGTAGGTGACCGAGGCCTGGTGCCCGGCTGAGGGTGTTGGGCACAAATGAGGGCCTGTTTCCAGGGGTAAGTAAAGTCAGCTGCCCAGGTGCCTGATGTCAGTTTGTAGCAGGCCTTTGGCCCTTCAAGTGATGCTAGTCTTCCTGTTCAATGCAGCTTGCATCTGGAAAAAATCCTATTCCGTTCAAGATTGTAGGTTCCCGAAGCCGGGTGCCCGGCAGAGGGAATTGGGCACAAAGGATGGCCTGTTTCCAGGGGTAAGTAAAGTCAGCTGCCCAGGTGCCTGGTGTCAGTTTGTAGGATGCCTTTGGCCCTCCAAGGGAAGCCAGGCTTCCTACTTGTGGCAGCTTGCATCTGGAAGTAATCCTGTTCCGTTCGGGATTGTAGGTGGCCGAGGCCTGGTGCCCGGCAGAGGGAGTTGGGCAAAATGACGGCCTGTTTCCAGGGGTAAGTAAAGTCAGCTGCCCAGGTGCCTGATGTCAGTTTGCAGGTGGCAATTGTTCCTCCATGGGAAGCCAGGCTTCCTGCTTGTGGCAGCTTGCATCTGGAAGTAATCCTGTTCCGTTCGGGATTGTAGGTGGCCGGAGCCAGGTGCCCTGCTGAGGGAGTTGGGTACAAAGGATGGCCTGTTTCCAGGGGTAAATAAAGTCAGCTGCCCAGGTGCCTGATGTCAGTTTGTAGTAGGCCTTTGGCTCTCCAAGGGAAGCCAGGCTTCCAGCTTGTGGCAGCTTGCATCTGGAAGAAATCCTGTTCCGTTCGGGATTGTAGGTGGCCGAGGCCTGGTGCCCGGCAGAGGGAGTTGGGCACAAATGATGGCCTGTTTCCAGGGGTAAGTAAAGTCAGCTGCCCAGGTGCCTGATGTCAGTTTTAGGAGGCCTTTGGCCCTCCAAGAGCAGCCAGGCTTCCAGCTTGTGGTAGCTTGCATCTTGAAGAAATCCTGTTCTCTTTGGGATCGTAGGTGGCCGAGGCCTGGTGCCCGGCTAAGGGAGTTGGGAACAAAGGATGGCCTGTTTCCAGTAATAAGTAAAGTCAGCTGCCCAGGTGCCTGATGTCAGTTTGTAGGAGCCCTTTGGCCCTGCAAGGGAAGCAAGTCTTCCAGTTTGTGGCAGCTTGCATCGCGAAGAAATCCTGTTCTGTTCAGGATTGTGGGTGGCCGAGGCCAGGTGCCTGGCAGAGGGAGTTGGGCACAAATGATGGCCTGTTTCCAGGTGTTAGTAAAGTCAGCTGCCCAGGTGCCTGATGTCAGTTTGTAGCAGGCCTTTGACCCTCCATGGGAAGCCAGGCTTCCAGCTTGTGGCAGCTTGCATCTGGAAGAAATCCTGTTCCGTTCGGGATTGTAGGTGGCCGGACCTGGGTGCCCAGCAGAGGGAGTTTGGCAAAAATGATGGCCTTTTTCCAGGGGTAAGTAAAGTCAGCTGCCCAGGTGCCTGATGTCAGTTTGTAGGAGGCCTTTGGCCCTTCAAGGGAAACTAGTCTTCCAGATTGTGGCAGCTTGCATCTGGAAGAAATCCTGTTCCGTTTGGGATTGTAGGTGGCCGAGGCCTGGTGCCCGGCAGAGGGAGTTGGGCACAAATGATGGCCTGTTTCCAGGGGTAAGTAAAGTCAGCTGCCCAGGTGCCTGATGTCAGTTTGTAGCAGGCCTTTGGCTCTCCAAGTGATGCTAGTCTTCCTGTTCAATGCAGCTTCCATCTGGAAAAAATCCTATTCCGTTCAAGATTGTAGGTGGCCGAGGCCAGGTGCCCGGCAGAGGGAGTTGGTCAGAAAGGATGGCCTGTTTCCAGGGGTAAGTAAAGTCAGCTGCCCAGGTGCCTGATGTCAGTTTGTAGGAGGCCTTTGGCCCTCCAAGGGATGCCAGGCTTCCAGCTTGTGGCAGCTTGCATCTGGAAGAATTCCTGTTCCGTTCGGGATTGTAGGTGGCCGGAGCCACGTGCCCAGCAGAGGGAGTTGGGCACAAATGATGGCCTATTTCCAAGGGTAAGTAAAGTCAGCTGCCAAGGTGCCTGATGTCAGTTTGTAGGAGGCCTTTGGCCCTCCATGGGAAGCCAGGCTTCCTGCCTGTGGCAGCTTGCATCTGGAAGAAATGCTGTTCCGTTCGGGATTGTAGGTGGCCGAGGCCTGGTGCCCGGCAGAGGGAGTTGGGCACAAAGGATGGCCTGTTTCCAGAAGTAAGTAAAGTCAGCTGCCCAGGTGCCTGATGTCAGTTTGTAGGAGGCCTTTGGCCCTTCAAGGGAAACTAGTCTTCCAGTTTGTGGCAGCTTGCATCTGGAAGAAATCCTGTTCCATTCGGGATTGTAGGTGGCCGAGGCCAGGTGCCCGGCAGAGGGAGTTGGGCACAAAGATGGCCTGTTTCCAGGGGTAAGTAAAGTCAGCTGCCCAGGTGCCTGATGTCAGTTTGTAGGAGGCCTTTAGCCCTGCAAGGGAAGCTAGTCTTCCAGTTTGTGGCAGCTTGCATCTGGAAGAAATCCTGTTCCGTTCGGGATTGTATGTGGCCGAGGTCAGGTGCCCGGCAGAGGGAGTTGGGAACAAAGGATGGCCTGTTTCCAGGGGTAAGTAAAGTTAGCTGCCCAGGTGCCTGATGTCAGTTTGTAGGAGGCCTTTGGCCCTCCAAGGGAAGCTAGTCTTCCAGTTTGTGGCAGCTTGCATCTGGAAGAAATGCTGTTCTGCTCATGATTGTAGGTGGCCAAGGCCAGGTGCCCGGCAGAGGGAGTTGGGCACAAATGATGGCCTGTTTCCAGGGGTAAGTAAAGTCAGCTGCCCAGGTGTCTGATGTCAGTTTTTAGCAGGCCTTTGGCCCTCCATGGGAAGCCTGGCTTCCAGCTTGCGGCAGCTTGCATCTGGAAGAAATCCTGTTCCGTTCGGGATTGTAGGTGGCCGAGGCCGGGTGCCCGGCAGAGGGAGTTGGGAACAAAGGATGGCCTGTTTCCAGAGGTAAGTAAAGTCAGCTGCCCAGGTGCCTGATGTCAGTTTGTAGTAGGCCTTTGGCCCTCCATGGGAAGCCAGGCTTCCAGCTTGTGGCAGCTTGCATCTGGAAGAAATCCTGTTCCGTTTGGGATTGTAGGTGGCCGAGGCCTGGTGCCCGGCAGAGGGAGTTGGGCACAAATGATGGCCTGTTTCCAGGGCTAAGTAAAGTCAGCTGCCCAGGTGCCTGATGTCAGTTTGTAGGAGGCCTTTGGCCCTTCAAGGGAAACTAGTCTTCCAGTTTGTGGCAGCTTGCATCTGGAAGAAATCCTGTTCCATTCGGGATTGTAGGTGGCCGAGGCCAGGTGCCCAACAGAGGGAGTTGGGCACAAAGATGGCCTGTTTCCAGGGGTAAGTAAAGTCAGCTGCCCAGGTGCCTGATGTCAGTTTGTAGCAGGCCTTTAGCCCTGCAAGGGAAGCTAGTCTTCCAGTTTGTGGCAGCTTGCATCTGGAAGAAATCCTGTTCCGTTCGGGATTGTAGGTGGCCGAGGCCAGGTGCCCGGCAGAGGGAGTTGGGAACAAAGGATGGCCTGTTTCCAGGGGTAAGTAAAGTTAGCTGCCCAGGTGCCTGATGTCAGTTTGTAGGAGGCCTTTGGCCCTCCAAGGCAAGTAAGTCTTCCAGATTGTGGCAGCTTGCATCGCGAAGAAATCCTGTTCCGTTCGGGATTGTAGGTGTCCGAGGCCAGGTGCCCGGCAGAAAGAGTTGGGCACAAAGGATGGCCTGTTTCCAGGGGTAAGTAAATTCAGCTGCCCAGGTGCCTGATGTCAGTTTGTAGGAGGCCTTTGGCCCTCCAAGGGAAGCCAGTCTTCCAGTTTGTGGCAGCTTGCATCTGGAAGAAATCCTGTTCCATTCGGGATTGTAGGTGGCCGAGGCCTGGTGCCCGGCAGAGGGAGTTGGGCACAAATGATGGCCTGTTTCCAGGGGTAAGTAAAGTCAGCTGCCCAGGTGCCTGATGTCAGTTTGTAGCAGGCCTTTGGCCCTCCATGGGAAGCAAGGCTTCCAGCTTGTGGCAGCTTGCATCTGGAAGAAATCCTGTTCCGTTCGGGATTGTAGGTGGCCGAGGCCAGGTGCCCGGCAGAGGAAACTGGTCACAAAGGATGGCCTGTTTCCAGGGGTAAGTAAAGTCAGCTGCCCAGGTGCCTGATGTCAGTTTGCAGGTGGCAATTGTTCCTCCATGGGAAGCCAGGCTTCCTGCTTGTGGCAGCTTGCATCTGGAAGTAATCCTGTTCCGTTCGGGATTGTAGGTGGCCGGAGCCATGTGCCCTGCTGAGGGAGTTGGGTACAAAGGATGGCCAGTTTCCAGGGGTAAGTAAAGTCAGCTGCCCAGGTGCCTGATGTCAGTTTGTAGCAGGCCTTTGGCTTTTCAAGTGATGCTAGTCTTCCTGTTCAATGCAGCTTGCATCTGGAAAAAATCCTATTCCGTTCAAGATTGTAGGTTCCCGAAGCCGGGTGCCCGGCAGAGGGAATTGGGCACAAAGGATGGCCTGTTTCCAGGGTTAAGTAAAGTCAGCTCCCCAGGTGCCTGATGTCAGTTTGTAGGAGGCCTTTGGCCCTCCATGGGAAGCCAGGCTTCCAGCTTGTGGCACCTTGCATCTGGAAGAAATCCTGTTCCGTTCGGCATTATAGGTGGCCGAGGCCATGTGCCCAGCAGACGGAGTTGGGCACAAAGATGGCCTGTTTCCAGGGGTAAGTAAAGTCAGCTGCCCAGGTGCCTGATGTCAGTTTGCAGGTGGCAATTGTTCCTCCATGGGAAGCCAGGCTTCCTGCTTGTGGCAGCTTGCATCTGGAAGTAATCCTGTTCCGTTCGGGATTGTAGGTGGCCGGAGCCAGGTGCCCTGCTGAGGGAGTTGGGTACAAAGGATGGCCTGTTTCCAGGGGTAAATAAAGTCAGCTGCCCAGGTGCCTGATGTCAGTTTGTAGTAGGCCTTTGGCTCTCCAAGGGAAGCCAGGCTTCCAGCTTGTGGCAGCTTGCATCTGGAAGAAATCCTGTTCCGTTCGGGATTGTAGGTGGCCGAGGCCTGGTGCCCGGCAGAGGGAGTTGGGCACAAATGATGGCCTGTTTCCAGGGGTAAGTAAAGTCAGCGTCCCAGGTGCCTGATGTCAGTTTTAGGAGGCCTTTGGCCCTCCAAGAGCAGCCAGGCTTCCAGCTTGTGGTAGCTTGCATCTTGAAGAAATCCTGTTCTGTTTGGGATCGTAGGTGGCCGAGGCCTGGTGCCCGGCTAAGGGAGTTGGGAACAAAGGATGGCCTGTTTCCAGAAATAAGTAAAGTCAGCTGCCCAGGTGCCTGATGTCAGTTTGCAGGAGGCCTTTGGCCTTCTAAGGGAATCTAGTCTTCCAGTTTGTGGCAGCTTGCATCTGGAAGAAATCCTGTCCCGTTCGGGATTGTAGGTGGCCGTGGCCAGGTGCCCGGCAGAGGGAGTTGGGCAAAAAGGCTGGCCTGTTTCCAGGGGTAAGTAAAGTCAGCTGCCCAGGTGCCTGGTGTCAGTTTGTAGGAGGCCTTTGGCCATCCAAGGGAAGCCAGGCTTCCAGCTTGTGGCAGTTTGCATCTGGAAGAAATCCTGTTCCGTTCGGGATTGTAGGTGGCCGAGGCCAGGTGCCCGGCAGAGGGAGTTGGGCACAAATGGTGGCCTGTTTCCAGGGGTAAGTAAAGTCAGCTGCCCAGGTGCCTGATGTCAGTTTGTAGGAGGCCTTTGGCCCTCCATGGGAAGCTAATCTTCCAGTTTGTGGCAGCTTGCATCTGGAAGAAATCCTGTTCCGTTCGGGATTGTAGGTGGCCGGAGCCAGGTGCCCGGCAGAGGGAGTTGGGCATAAATGGTGGCCTGTTTCCAGGGGTAAGTAAAGTCAGCTGCCCAGGTGCCTGATGTCAGTTTGTAGCAGGCCTTTGACCCTCCATGGGAAGCCAGGCTTCCAGCTTGTGGCAGCTTGCATCTGGAAGAAATCCTGTTCCGTTTGGGATCGTAGGTGACCGAGGCCTGGTGCCCGGCTGAGGGTGTTGGGCACAAATGAGGGCCTGTTTCCAGGGGTAAGTAAAGTGAGCTGCCCAGGTGCCTGATGTCAGTTTGTAGCAGGCCTTTGGCCCTTCAAGTGATGCTAGTCTTCCTGTTCAATGCAGCTTGCATCTGGAAAAAATCCTATTCCGTTCAAGATTGTAGGTTCCCGAAGCCGGGTGCCCGGCAGAGGGAATTGGGCACAAAGGATGGCCTGTTTCCAGGGGTAAGTAAAGTCAGCTGCCCAGGTGCCTGGTGTCAGTTTGTAGGATGCCTTTGGCCCTCCAAGGGAAGCCATGCTTCCTACTTGTGGCAGCTTGCATCTGGAAGTAATCCTGTTCCGTTCGGGATTGTAGGTGGCCGAGGCCTGGTGCCCGGCAGAGGGAGTTGGGCAAAATGTCGGCCTGTTTCCAGGGGTAAGTAAAGTCAGCTGCCCAGGTGCCTGATGTCAGTTTGCAGGTGGCAATTGTTCCTCCATGGGAAGCCAGGCTTCCTGCTTGTGGCAGCTTGCATCTGGAAGTAATCCTGTTCCGTTCGGGATTGTAGGTGGCCGAGGCCTGGTGCCCGGCAGAGGGAGTTGGGCACAAATGATGGCCTGTTTCCAGGGGTAAGTAAAGTCAGCTGCCCAGGTGCCTGATGTCATTTTTAGGAGGCCTTTGGCCCTCCAAGAGCAGCCAGGCTTCCAGCTTGTGGTAGCTTGCATCTTGAAGAAATCCTGTTCTGTTTGGGATCGTAGGTGGCCGAGGCCTGGTGCCCGGCTAAGGGAGTTGGGAACAAAGGATGGCCTGTTTCCAGAAATAAGTAAAGTCAGCTGCCCAGGTGCCTGATGTCAGTTTGCAGGAGGCCTTTGGCCCTCCAAGGGAATCTAGTCTTCCAGTTTGTGGCAGCTTGCATCTGGAAGAAATCCTGTCCCGTTCGGGATTGTAGGTGGCCGTGGCCAGGTGCCCGGCAGAGGGAGTTGGGCAAAAAGGATGGCCTGTTTCCAGGGGTAAGTAAAGTCAGCTGCTCAGGTGCCTGATGTCAGTTTGTAGGAGGCCTTTGGCCCTCCATGGGAAGCTAATCTTCCAATTTGTGGCAGCTTGCATCTGGAAGAAATCCTGTTCCGTTCGGGATTGTAGGTGGCCGAAGCCAATTGCCCGGCAGAGGGAGTTGGGCACAAATGATGGACTGTTTCCAGAGGTTAGTAAAGTCAGCTGCCCAGGTGCCTTGAATCAGTTTGTAGCAGGCCTTTGGCCCTCCATGGGAAGCCAGGCTTCCAGCTTGTGGCAGCTTGCATCTGGAAGAAATCCTGTTTTGTTTGGGATTGTAGGTGGCCGAGGCCTGGTGCCCTGCTGCAGGAGTTGGGAACAAAGGATGGCCTGTTTCCAGGGGTAAGTAAAGTCAGCTGCCCAGGTGCCTGATGTCAGTTTGTAGGAGCCCTTTGGCCCTGCAAGGGAAGCAAGTCTTCCAGTTTGTGGCAGCTTGCATCGCGAAGAAATCCTGTTCTGTTCAGGATTGTGGGTGGCCGAGGCCAGGTGCCTGGCAGAGGGAGTTGGGCACAAATGATGGCCTGTTTCCAGGGGTTAGTAAAGTCAGCTGCCCAGGTGCCTGATGTCAGTTTGTAGCAGGCCTTTGACCCTCCATTGGAAGCCAGGCTTCCAGCTTGTGGCAGCTTGCATCTGGAAGAAATCCTGTTCCGTTTGGGATCGTAGGTGACCGAGGCCTGGTGCCCGGCTGAGGGTGTTGGGCACAAATGAGGGCCTGTTTCCAGGGGTAAGTAAAGTCAGCTGCCCAGGTGCCTGATGTCAGTTTGTAGCAGGCCTTTGGCCCTTCAAGTGATGCTAGTCTTCCTGTTCAATGCAGCTTGCATCTGGAAAAAATCCTATTCCGTTCAAGATTGTAGGTTCCCGAAGCCGGGTGCCCGGCAGAGGGAATTGGGCACAAAGGATGGCCTGTTTCCAGGGGTAAGTAAAGTCAGCTGCCCAGGTGCCTGGTGTCAGTTTGTAGGATGCCTTTGGCCCTCCAAGGGAAGCCAGGCTTCCAGCTTGTGGCAGCTTGCATCTGGAAGTAATCCTGTTCCGTTCAGGATTGTAGGTGGCCGAGGCCTGGTGCCCGGCAGAGGGAGTTGGGCAAAATGACGGCCTGTTTCCAGGGGTAAGTAAAGTCAGCTGCCCAGGTGCCTGATGTCAGTTTGCAGGTGGCAATTGTTCCTCCATGGGAAGCCAGGCTTCCTGCTTGTGGCAGCTTGCATCTGGAAGTAATCCTGTTCCGTTCGGGATTGTAGGTGGCCGGAGCCAGGTGCCCTGCTGAGGGAGTTGGGTACAAAGGATGGCCTGTTTCCAGGGGTAAATAAAGTCAGCTGCCCAGGTGCCTGATGTCAGTTTGTAGTAGGCCTTTGGCTCTCCAAGGGAAGCCAGGCTTCCAGCTTGTGGCAGCTTGCATCTGGAAGAAATCCTGTTCCGTTCGGGATTGTAGGTGGCCGAGGCCTGGTGCCCGGCAGAGGGAGTTGGGCACAAATGATGGCCTGTTTCCAGGGGTAAGTAAAGTCAGCTGCCCAGGTGCCTGATGTCAGTTTTAGGAGGCCTTTGGCCCTCCAAGAGCAGCCAGGCTTCCAGCTTGTGGTAGCTTGCATCTTGAAGAAATCCTGTTCTGTTTGGGATCGTAGGTGGCCGAGGCCTGGTGCCCGGCTAAGGGAGTTGGGAACAAAGGATGGCCTGTTTCCAGAAATAAGTAAAGTCAGCTGCCCAGGTGCCTGATGTCAGTTTGCAGGAGGCCTTTGGCCCTCCAAGGGAATCTAGTCTTCCAGTTTGTGGCAGCTTGCATCTGGAAGAAATCCTGTCCCGTTCGGGATTGTAGGTGGCCGAGGCCAGGTGCCCGGCAGAGGGAGTTGGGCAAAAAGAATGGCCTGTTTCCAGGGGTAAGTAAAGTCAGCTGCTCAGGTGCCTGATGTCAGTTTGTAGGAGGCCTTTGGCCCTCCATGGGAAGCTAATCTTCCAATTTGTGGCAGCTTGCATCTGGAAGAAATCCTGTTCCGTTCGGGATTGTAGGTGGCCGAAGCCAGGTGCCCGGCAGAGGGAGTTGGGCACAAATGATGGACTGTTTCCAGAGGTTAGTAAAGTCAGCTGCCCAGGTGCCTTGAATCAGTTTGTAGCAGGCCTTTGGCCCTCCATGGGAAGCCAGGCTTCCAGCTTGTGGCAGCTTGCATCTGGAAGAAATCCTGTTTTGTTCGGGATTGTAGGTGGCCGAGGCCTGGTGCCCTGCTGCAGGAGTTGGGAACAAAGGATGGCGTGTTTCCAGGGGTAAGTAAAGTCAGCTGCCCAGGTGCCTGATGTCAGTTTGTAGGAGCCCTTTGGCCCTGCAAGGGAAGCAAGTCTTCCAGTTTGTGGCAGCTTGCATCGCGAAGAAATCCTGTTCTGTTCAGGATTGTGGGTGGCCGAGGCCAGGTGCCTGGCAGAGGGAGTTGGGCACAAATGATGGCCTGTTTCCAGGGGTTAGTAAAGTCAGCTGCCCAGGTGCCTGATGTCAGTTTGTAGCAGGCCTTTGACCCTCCATTGGAAGCCAGGCTTCCAGCTTGTGGCAGCTTGCATCTGGAAGAAATCCTGTTCCGTTTGGGATCGTAGGTGACCGAGGCCTGGTGCCCGGCTGAGGGTGTTGGGCACAAATGAGGGCCTGTTTCCAGGGGTAAGTAAAGTCAGCTGCCCAGGTGCCTGATGTCAGTTTGTAGCAGGCCTTTGGCCCTTCAAGTGATGCTAGTCTTCCTGTTCAATGCAGCTTGCATCTGGAAAAAATCCTATTCCGTTCAAGATTGTAGGTTCCCGAAGCCGGGTGCCCGGCAGAGGGAATTGGGCACAAAGGATGGCCTGTTTCCAGGGGTAAGTAAAGTCAGCTGCCCAGGTGCCTGGTGTCAGTTTGTAGGATGCCTTTGGCCCTCCAAGGGAAGCCAGGCTTCCAGCTTGTGGCAGCTTGCATCTGGAAGTAATCCTGTTCCGTTCAGGATTGTAGGTGGCCGAGGCCTGGTGCCCGGCAGAGGGAGTTGGGCAAAATGACGGCCTGTTTCCAGGGGTAAGTAAAGTCAGCTGCCCAGGTGCCTGATGTCAGTTTGCAGGTGGCAATTGTTCCTCCATGGGAAGCCAGGCTTCCTGCTTGTGGCAGCTTGCATCTGGAAGTAATCCTGTTCCGTTCGGGATTGTAGGTGGCCGGAGCCAGGTGCCCTGCTGAGGGAGTTGGGTACAAAGGATGGCCTGTTTCCAGGGGTAAATAAAGTCAGCTGCCCAGGTGCCTGATGTCAGTTTGTAGTAGGCCTTTGGCTCTCCAAGGGAAGCCAGGCTTCCAGCTTGTGGCAGCTTGCATCTGGAAGAAATCCTGTTCCGTTCGGGATTGTAGGTGGCCGAGGCCTGGTGCCCGGCAGAGGGAGTTGGGCACAAATGATGGCCTGTTTCCAGGGGTAAGTAAAGTCAGCTGCCCAGGTGCCTGATGTCAGTTTTAGGAGGCCTTTGGCCCTCCAAGAGCAGCCAGGCTTCCAGCTTGTGGTAGCTTGCATCTTGAAGAAATCCTGTTCTGTTTGGGATCGTAGGTGGCCGAGGCCTGGTGCCCGGCTAAGGGAGTTGGGAACAAAGGATGGCCTGTTTCCAGAAATAAGTAAAGTCAGCTGCCCAGGTGCCTGATGTCAGTTTGCAGGAGGCCTTTGGCCCTCCAAGGGAATCTAGTCTTCCAGTTTGTGGCAGCTTGCATCTGGAAGAAATCCTGTCCCGTTCGGGATTGTAGGTGGCCGTGGCAAGGTGCCCGGCAGAGGGAGTTGGGCAAAAAGGATGGCCTGTTTCCAGGGGTAAGTAAAGTCAGCTGCCCAGGTGCCTGGTGTCAGTTTGTAGGAGGCCTTTGGCCATCCAAGGGAAGCCAGGCTTCCAGCTTGTGGCAGTTTGCATCTGGAAGAAATCCTGTTCCGTTCGGGATTGTAGGTGGCCGAGGCCAGGTGCCCGGCAGAGGGAGTTGGGCACAAATGGTGGCCTGTTTCCAGGGGTAAGTAAAGTCAGCTGCTCTGGTGCCTGATGTCAGTTTGTAGGAGGCCTTTGGCCCTCCATGGGAAGCTAATCTTCCAGTTTGTGGCAGCTTGCATCTGGAAGAAATCCTGTTCCGTTCGGGATTGTAGGTGGCCGAAGCCAGGTGCCCGGCAGAGGGAGTTGGGCACAAATGATGGACTGTTTCCAGAGGTTAGTAAAGTCAGCTGCCCAGGTGCCTTGAATCAGTTTGTAGCAGGCCTTTGGCCCTCCATGGGAAGCCAGGCTTCCAGCTTGTGGCAGCTTGCATCTGGAAGAAATCCTGTTTTGTTTGGGATTGTAGGTGGCCGAGGCCTGGTGCCCTGCTGCAGGAGTTGGGAACAAAGGATGGCCTGTCTCCAGGGGTAAGTAAAGTCAGATGCCCAGGTGCCTGATGTCAGTTTGTAGGAGGCCTTTGGCCCTCCAAGGGAAGCCAGTCTTCCAGTTTGTGGCAGCTTACATCTGGAAGAAATCCTGTTCCGTTCGGGATTGTAGGTGGCCGAGGCCAGATGCCCGGCAGAGGAAACTGGTCACAAGGGATGGCCTGTTTCCAGGGGTAAGTAAAGTCAGCTGCCCAGGTGCCTGATGTCAGTTTGTAGCAGGCCTTTGGCCCTCCAAGTGAAGCCAGGCTTCCAGCTTGACGCAGCTTGCATCTGGAAGAAATCCTGTTCCGTTTGGGATTGTAGGTGGCCGAGGCCTGGTGCCCGGCAGAGGGAGTTGGGCACAAATGATGGCCTGTTTCCAGGGGTAAGTAAAGTCAGCTGCCCAGGTGCCTGATGTCAGTTTGTAGGAGCCCTTTGGCCCTTCAAGGGAAACTAGTCTTCCAGTTTGTGGCAGCTTGCATCTGGAAGAAATCCTGTTCCATTCTGGATTGTAGGTGGCCGAGGCCTGGTGCCCGGCAGAGGGAGTTGGGCACAAAGGATGGCCTGTTTCCAGAGGTTAGTAAAGTCAGCTGCCCAGGTGCCTTGAATCAGTTTGTAGCAGGCCTTTTCACCCTCCATGGGAAGCCAGGCTTCCAGCTTGTGGCAGCTTGCATCTTGAAGAAATCCTGTTTTGTTTGGGATTGTAGGTGGCCGAGGCCTGGTGCCCTGCTGCAGGAGTTGGGAACAAAGGATGGCCTGTTTCCAGGGGTAAGTAAAGTCAGCTGCCCAGGTGCCTGATGTCAGTTTGTAGCAGGCCTTTGGCCCTTCAAGTGATGCTAGTCTTCCTGTTCAATGCAGCTTGCATCTGGAAAAAATCTTATTCCGTTCCAGATTGTAGGTTCCCGAAGCCGGGTGCCCGGCAGAGGGAATTGGTCACAAAGGATGGCCTGTTTCCAGGGGTAAGTAAAGTCAGCTGCCCAGGTGCCTGGTGTCAGTTTGTAGAATGCCTTTGGCCCTCCAAGGGAAGCCAGGCTTCCTGCTTGTGGCAGCTTGCATCTGAAAGTAATCCTGTTCCGTTCGGGATTGTAGGTGGCCGAGGCCTGGTGCCCGGCAGAGGGAGTTGGGCAAAATGACGGCCTATTTCCAGGGGTAAGTAAAGTCAGCTGCCCAGGTGCCTGATGTCAGTTTGTAGGAGGCCTTTGGCCCTCTAAGGGAAGCTAGTCTTCCAGTTTGTGGCAGCTTGCATCTGGAAGAAATGCTGTTCCGTACGGGTTTATAGGTGGCCGAGGCCAGGTGCCCGGCAGAGGGAGTTGGGCACAAATGATGGCCTGTTTCCAAGGGTAAGTACAGTCAGCTGCCCAGGTGCCTGATGTCAGTTTTTAGCAGGCCTTTGGCCTACTAAGGGAAGGTAGTCTTCCAGTTTGTGGCAGCTTGCATCTGGAAGAAATCCTGTTCCGTTCGGGATTGTAGGTGGCCGAGGCCTGGTGCCCGGCAGAGGGAGTTGGGCACAAATGATGGCCTGTTTCCAGGGGTTAGTTAAGTCAGCTGCCCAGGTGTCTGATGTCAGTTTGTAGCAGGCCTTTGGCCCTCCATGGGAAGCCAGGCTTCCAGCTTGTGGCAGCTTGCATCTGGAAGAAATCCTGTTCCGTTCGGGATTGTAGGTGGCCGAGGCCAGGTGCCTGGCAGAGGGAGTTGGGAAAAAAGGATGGCCTGTTTCCAGGGGTAAGTAAAGTCAGCTGCCCAGGTGCCTGATGTCAGTTTGTAGGAGGCCTTTGGCCCTTCAAGGGAAGGCAGGCTTCCAGTTTGTGGCAACTTGCATCTTGAAGAAATGCTGTTCTGCTCGGGATTGTAGGTGGCCGAGACCAGGTGCCCGGCAGAGGGAGTTGGGCACAAATGATGGCCTGTTTCCAGGGGTAAGTAAAGTCAGCTGCCCAGGTGCCTGATGTCAGTTTGCAGGTGGCAATTGTTCCTCCATGGGAAGCCAGGCTTCCTGCTTGTGGCAGCTTGCATCTGGAAGTAATCCTGTTCCGTTCGGAACTGTAGGTGGCCGGAGCCAGGTGCCCTGCTGAGGGAGTTGGGTACAAAGGATGGTCTGTTTCCAGGGGTAAATAAAGTCAGCTGCCCAGGTGCCTGATGTCAGTTTGTAGGAGGCCTTTGGCTCTCCAAGGGAAGCCAGGCTTCCAGCTTGTGGCAGCTTGCATCTGGAAGAAATCCTGTTCCGTTCGGGATTGTAGATGGCCGAGGCCTGGTGCCCGGCAGAGGGAGTTGGGCACAAAGGATGGCCTGTTTCCAGGGGTAAGTAAAGTCAGCTGCCCAGGTGCCTGATGTCAATTTTTAGGAGGCCTTTGGCCCTCTAAGGGAAGCTAGTCTTCCAGTTTGTGGCAGCTTGCATCTGGAAGAAATGCTGTTCTGTTCGGGTTTATAGGTGGCCGAGGCCAGGTGCCCGGCAGAGGGAGTTGGGCACAAATGATGGCCTGTTTCCAAGGGTAAGTACAGTCAGCTGCCCAGGTGCCTGATGTCAGTTTTTAGCAGGCCTTTGGCCCACTAAGGGAATGTAGTCTTACAGTTTGTGGCAGCTTGCATCTGGAAGAAATCCTGTTCCGTTCGGCATTATAGGTGGCCGAGGCCATGTGCCCGTCAGAGGGAGTTGGGCACAAAGATGGCCTGTTTCCAGGGGTAAGTAAAGTCAGCCGCCCAGGTGCGTGATGTCAGTTTGTAGGAGGCCTTTGGCCCTCCATGGGAAGCCAGGCTTCCTGCTTGTGGCTGCTTGCATCTGGGAGAAATCCTGTGCGGTCGGGATTGTAGGTGGCTGAGGCCAGGCGACCGGCAGAGGGAGTTGGGAATAAAGGATGGCCTGTGTCCAGGGGTAAGTAAAGTTAGCTGCCCAGGTGCCTGATGTCAGTTTGTAGGAGGCCTTTGGCCCTCTATGGGAAGCTTGTCTTCCAGTTTGTGGCAACTTGCATCTTGAAGAAATGCTGTTCTGCTCGGGATTGTAGGTGGCCGAGGCCAGGTGCCCGGCAGAGGGAGTAGGGCACAAATGATGGCCTGTTTCCAGGGGTAAGTAAAGTCAGCTGCCCAGGTGCCTGATGTCAGTTTGTAGGAGGCCTTCGGCCCTCCAAGGGAAGCCAGCCTTCCAGCTTGCGGCAGCTTGCATCGCGAAGAAATCCTGTTCCGTTTGGGATCGTAGGTGGCCGAGGCCTGGTGCCCGGCAGAGGGAGTTGGGCACAAATGATGGCCTGTTTCCAGGGCTAAGTAAAATCAGCTGCCCAGGTGCTTGGTGTCAGTTTGTAGGAGGCCTTTGGCCCTCCAAGGGAAGCTAGTCTTCCAGTTTGTGGTAGCTTGCATGTTGAAGAAATCCTGTTCCGTTCGGGATTGTGGGTGGCCGAGGCCAGGTGCCCGGCAGAGGGAGTTGGGCACAAATGATGGCCTGTTTCCAGAGATTAGTAAAGTCAGCTGCCCAGGTGCCTGATGTCAGTTTGTAGCAGGCAATTGACCCTCCTTGGGAAGCCAGGCTTCCAGCTTGTGGCAGCTTGCATCTGGAAGTAATCCTGTTCCGTTTAGGATCGTAGGTGGCCGAGGCCAGGTGCCCGGCTGAGGGAGTTGGGAACAAAGGATGACCTGTTTCCAGAAATAAGTAAAGTCATCTGCCCAGGTGCCTGATGTCAGTTTGTAGGAGGCCTTTGTCCCCCCAAGTGATGCTAGTCTTCCAGTTCAAGGCAGCTTGAATCTTGAAAAAATCCTGTTCCGTTCAAGATTGTAGGTGGCTGAAGCCAGGTGCCCGGCAGAGGGAGTTGGGAACAAAGGATGGCCTGTTTTTAAGGGTAAGTAAAGTCAGCTGCCCAGGTGCCTGATGTCAGTTTGTAGGAGGCCTTTGGCCCTCCATGGGAAGCCAGGCTTCCAGCTTCTGGCAGCTTGCATCTGGAAGAAATCCTGATTCGTTCGGGATTGTAGGTGCACGGAGCCGGGTTCCCGGCAGAGGGCGTTGGGAACAAAGGATGGCCTGTTTCCAGGGGTAAGTAAAGTCAGCTGCCCAGGTGCCTGATGTCAGTTTGTACGAGGCCTTTGGCCCTCCAAGGGAAGGCAGGCTTCCAGCTTGTGGCAGCTTGCATCTGGAAGAAATCCTGATCCGTTTAGGATTGTAGGTGGCCGGAGCCAGGTGCCCTGCTGAGGGAGTTGGGTACAAAGGATGGCCTGTTTCCATGGGTAAATAAACTCAGCTGCCCAGGTGCCTGATGTCAGTTTGTAGTAGGCCTTTGGCTCTCCAAGGGAAGCCAGGCTTCCAGCTTGTGGCAGCTTGCATCTGGAAGAAATCCTGTTCCGTTTGGGATTGTAGGTGGCCGAGGCCTGGTGCCCGGCAGAGGGAGTTGGGCACAAAGGATGGCCTGTTTCCAGGGGTAAATAAAGTCAGCTGCCCAGGTGCCTGATGTCAGTTTGTAGTAGGCCTTTGGCTCTCCTTGGGAAGCTAGTCTTCCAGTTTGTGGCAGCTTGCATCTTGAAGAAATCTTGTTCCGTTCGGGATTGTAGGTGGCCAAGGCCAGGTGCCCGGCAGAGGGAGTTTGGCACAAAGGATGGCCTGTTTCCAGGGGTAAGTAAAGTCAGCTGCCCAGGTGCCTGATGTCAGTCTGTAGGAGGCCTTTGGCCCTCCATGGGAAGGAAGTCTTCCTGTTTGTGGCACCTTGCATCTGGAAGAAATCCTGTTTCGTTCGGGATTGTAGGTTGCCGACGCCTGGTGCCCGGCAGAGGGAGTTGGGCACAAAGGATGGCATGTTTTCAGAGGTAAGTACAGTCAGCAGCCCAGGTGCCTGATGTCAGTTTGTAGGAGGCCTTTGGCCCTCCATGGGAAGCCAGGCTTCCTGCTTGTGGCAGCTTGCATCTGGAAGAAATCCTGTTCCGTTCAGGATTTTAGGTGGCCGAGGCCTGGTGCCCGGCAGAGGGAGTTGGGCACAAAGGATGGCCTGTTTCCAGGGGTAAGTAAAGTCAGCTGCCCAGGTGCCTGATGTCAGTTTGTAGCAGGCCTTTGGCCCTCTAAGGGAAGGTAGTCTTCCAGTTTCTGGCAGCTTGCATCTGGAAGAAATCCTGTTCCGTTTAGGATCATAGGTGGCCGAGTCCAGGTGCCCGGCAGAGGGAGTTGGGAACAAAGGATGGCCTGTTTCCAGAGGTAAGTAAAGTCATCTGCCCAGGTGCCTGATGTCAGTTTGTAGGAGGCCTTTGGCCCCCCAAGTGATGCTAGTCTTCCTGTTCAAGGCAGCTTGCATCTTGAAAAAATCCTGTTCTGTTCAAGATTGTAGGTGGCTGAAGCCAGGTGCCCGGCAGAGGGAGTTGGGAACAAAGGATGGTCTGTTTTTAGGGGTAAGTAAAGTCAGCTGCCCAGGTGCCTGATGTCAGTTTGCAGGTGGCAATTGTTCCTCCATGGGAAGCCAGGCTTCCAGCTTGTGGCAGTTTGCATCTGGAAGAAATCCTGTTCCGTTTGGGATTGTAGGTGGCTGAGGCCTGGTGCCCAGCAGAGGGAGTTGGGCACAAAGGATGGCCTGTTTCCAGAGGTAAGTAAAGTCAGCTGCCCAGGTGCCTGATGTCAGTTTGTAGGAGGCCTTTGGCCCTCTAAGGGAAGGTAGTCTTCCAGTTTGTGGCAGCTTGCATCTGGAAGAAATGCTGTTCCGTTTGGGATTGTAGCTGGCCGAGCCCAGGTGCCCGGCAGAGGGAGTTGGGAACAAATGATGGCCTGTTTCCAGGGGTAAGTAAAATCAGCTGCCCCGGTGCCTGATGTCAGTTTGTTGCAGGCCTATGGCCCCCCACGTGATGCTAGTCTTCCTGTTCAAGGCAGCTTGCATCTTGAAAAAATCCTGTTCCGTTCAAGATTGTAGGTGGCTGAGGCCTGGTTCCCGGCAGAGGAAGTTGGGCACAAAGGATGGCCTGTTTCCAGGGGTAAGTAAAGTCAGCTGCCCAGGTGCCTGATGTCAGTTTGCAGGTGGCAATTGTTCCTCCAAGGGAAGCTAGTCTTCCAGTACGTGGCAGCATGCATCTGGAAGAAGTCCTGTTTCGTTCGGGATTGTAGGTGGCCGAGGCCAGGTGCCCTGCTGAGGGAGTTGGGAACAAAGGATGGCCTGTTTCCAGGGGTAAATAAACTCAGCTGCCCAGGTGCCTGATGTCTGTTTGTAGTAGACCTTTGGCTCTCCAAGGGAAGCCAGGCTTCCAGCTTGCGGCAGCCTGCATCTGGAAGCAATCCTGTTCCGTTTGGGATTGTAGGTGGCTGAGGCCTGGTGCCCGGCAGAGGGAGTTGGTCAGAAAGGATGGCCTGTTTCCAGGGGTAAGTAAAGTCAGCTGCCCAGGTGCCTGATGTCAGTTTGTAGGAGGCCTTTGGCCCTCCAAGGGAAGCAATTCTTCCAGTTTGTGGCAGCTTGCATCTGGAAGAAATCCTGTTCCGTTCGGGATTGTAGGTGGCCGAGTCCAGGTGCCCGGCAGAGGGAGTTGGGAACAAATGATGGCCTGTTTCCAGGGGTAAGTAAAGTCAGCTGCCCAGGTGCCTGATGTCAGTTTGTTGCAGGCCTATGGCCCCCCAAGTGATGCTAGTCTTCCTGTTCAAGGCAGCTGCATCTTGAAAAAATCCTGTTCCGTTCAAGATTGTAGGTGGCCTAAGCCGGTGCCCGGCAGAGGGAGTGGGGAACAAAGGATGGCCTGTTTTTAGGGGTAAGTAAAGTCAGCTGCCCAGGTGCCTGATGTCAGTTTGTAGGAGGCCTTTGGCCCTCCATGGGAAGCCAGGCTTCCTGCTTGTGGCAGCTTGCATCTGGCAGAAATCCTGTTCCGTTCGGGATTGTAGGTGGCTGAGGCCTGGTTCCCGGCAGAGGAAGTTGGGCACAAAGGATGGCCTGTTTCCAGGGGTAAGTAAAGTCAGCTGCCCAGGTGCCTGATGTCAGTTTGTAGGAGGCCTTTGGCCCTCTAAGGGAAGCCAGGCTTCCAGCTTGTGGCAGCTTGCATCTGGAAGAAATCCTGTTCCATTTTGGATTATAGGTGCACGGAGCCGGGTGCCCGGCAGAGGGAGTTGGGAACAAAGGATGGCCTGTTTCCTGAGGAAAGTAAAGTCAGCTGCCCAGGTGCCTGATGTCAGTTTGTAGGAGGCCTTTGGCCCTCCATGGGAAGCCAGGCTTCCTGCTTGTGGCAGCTTGCATCTGGCAGAAATCCTGTTCCGTTCGGGATTGTAGGTGGCTGAGGCCTGGTTCCCGGCAGAGGAAGTTGGGCACAAAGGATGGCCTGTTTCCAGGGGTAAGTAAAGTCAGCTGCCCAGGTGCCTGATGTCAGTTTGTAGGAGGTCTTTGGCCCTCTAAGGGAAGCCAGGCTTCCAGCTTGTGGCTGCTTGCATCTGGAAGAAATCCTGTTCCATTTAGGATTATAGGTGCACGGAGCCGGGTGCCCGGCAGAGGGAGTTGGGAAGAAAGGATGGCCTGTTTCCTGAGGAAAGTAAAGTCAGCTGCCCAGGTGCCTGATGTCAGTTTGTAGGAGGCCTTTGGCCCTCCAAGGGAAGCCAGGCTTCCAGCTTGTGGCAGCTTGCATCTGGAAGAAATCCTGTTCCGTTTGGGATTGTAGGTGGCCGAGGCCTGGTGCCCGGCAGAGGGAGTTGGGCACAAAGGATGGCCTGTTTCCAGGGGTAAGTAAAGTCAGCTGCCCTGGTGCCTCATGTCAGTTTGTAGGAGGCTTTTGGCCCTCCAAGGGAAGCCAGGCTTCCAGCTTGTGGCAGCTTGCATCTGGAAGAAATCCTGTTCCGTTTGCGATTGTAGGTGGCCGAGGCCTGGTGCCCGGCAGAGGGAGTTGGGCACAAAGGATGGCCTGTTTCCAGGGGTAAGTAAAGTCAGCTGCCCAGGTGCCTGATGTCAGTTTGTAGAAGGCTTTTGACCCGCTAAGGGAAGGTAGTCTTCCAGTTTGTGGCAGCTTGCATCTGGAAGAAATCCTGTTCCGTTCGGGATTGTAGGTGGCCGAGGCCAGGTGCCCGGCACAGGGAGTTGGGAACATAGGATGGCCTGTTTCCAGGGGTAAGTAAAGTCAGCTGCCCAGGTGCCTGATGTCAGTTTGTAGGAGGCCTTTGGCTCTCCAAGGGAAGCTAGTCTTCCAGTTCGTGGCAGCATGCATCTGGAAGAAGTTCTGTTCCGTTCGGGATTGTAGGTGGCCGAGGCCAGGTGCCCGGCAGAGGGAGTTGGGCACAAAGGATGGCCTGTTTCCAGGGGTAAGTAAAGTCAGCTGCCCAGGTGCCTGATGTCAGTTTGTAGGAGGCCTTTGGCCCTCCATGGGAAGCCAGGCTTCCTGCTTGTGGCAGCTTGCATCTGGCAGAAATTCTTTTCCGTTCGGGATTGTAGGTGGCCGAGGCCTGGTGCCCGGCTGAGGGAGTTGGGAACAAAGGATGGCCTGTTTCCAGAGGTAAGTAAAGTCATCTGCCCAGGTGCCTGATGTCAGTTTGTAGGAGGCCTTTGGCTTTCCAAGGGAAGCAAGTCTTCCAGTTTGTGGCAGCTTGCATCTGGAAGAAATCCTGTTCCGTTCGGGATTGTAGGTGGCCGAGGCCTGGTGCCCAGCAGAGGGAGTTGGGCACAAATGATGGCCTGTTTCCAGGGGTAAGTAAAGTCAGCTGCCCAGGTGCCTGATGTCAGTTTGTTACAGGCCTATGGCCCCCCAAGTGATGCTAGTCTTCCTGTTCAAGGCAGCTTGCATCTTGAAAAAATCCTGTTCCGTTCAAGATTGTAGGTGGCTGAAGCCAGGTGCCCGGCAGAGGGAGTTGGGAACAAAGGATGGCCTGTATCCAGGGGTAAGTAAAGTCAGCTGCCCAGGTGCCTGATGTCAGTTTGTAGGAGGCCTTTGGCCCTCCATGGGAAGCCAGGCTTCCTGCTTGTGGCAGCTTGCATCTGGAATAAATCCTGTTCCGTTCGGGATTGTAGGTGCAAGGAGCCGGGTTCCCGGCAGAGGGCGTTGGGCACAAAGATGGCCTGTTTCCAGGGGTAAGTAAAGTCAGCTGCCCAGGTGCCTGATGTCACTTTGCAGGAGGCCTTTGGCCCTCCATGGGAAGCCAGGCTTCCTGCTTGTGGCAGCTTGCATCTGGAAGAAATCCTGTTCCGTTTGGGATTGTAGGTGGCCGAGGCCTGGTGCCCGGCAGAGGGAGTTGGGCACAAAGGATGGCCTGTATCCAGGGGTAAGTAAAGTCAGCTGCCCAGGTGCCTTATGTCAGTTTGCAGGGGGCAATTGTTCCTCCATGGGAAGCCAGGCTTCCTGCTTGTGGCAGCTTGCATCTGGAAGAAATCCTGTTCCGTTCGGGATTGTAGGTGCCCGGAGCCAGGTGCCCTGCAGAGGGAGTTGGGAACAAAGGATGGCCTGTTTCCAGGGGTAAGTAAAGTCAGCTGCGCAGGTGCCTGATGTCAGTTTGTAGCAGGCCTTTGGCCCTCTAAGGGAAGGTAGTCTTCCAGTTTGTGGTAGCTTGCATCTGGAAGAAATCCTGTTCCGTTAAGGATCGTAGGTGGCCGAGGCCTGGTGCCCGGCTGAGGGAGTTGGGCACAAATGATGGCCTGTTTCCTGGGGTAAGTAAAGTCAGCTGCCCAGGTGCCTGATGACAGTTTGTAGGAGGCCTTTGGCTTTCCAAGGGAAGCAAGTCTTCCAGATTGTGGTAGCTTGCATCCTGAAGAAATCCTGTTCCGTTCAGGATTGTAGGTGGCCGAGGCCAGGTGCCCGGCAGAGGGAGTTGGGCACAAAGGATGGCCTTTTTCCAGGGGTAAGTAAAGTCAGCTGCCCAGGTGCCTGATGTCAGTTTGTTGCAGGCCTATGGCCCCCCAAGTGATGCTAGTCTTCCTGTTCAAGGCGGCTTGCATCTTGAAAAAATCCTGTTCCGTTCAAGATTGTAGGTGGCTGAAGCCGGGTGCCCGGCTGAGGGAGTGGGGAACAAAGGATGGCCTGTTTCCAGGGGTAAGTAAAGTCAGCTGCCCAGGTGCCTGATGTCAGTTTGTAGGAGGCCTTTGGCCCTCCATGGGAAGCCAGGCTTCCTGCTTGTGGCAGCTTGCATCTGGCAGTAATCCTGTTCCGTCCGGGATTGTAGGTGGCTGAGGCCTGGTTCCCGGCAGAGGAAGTTGGGCACAAATGATGGCCTGTTTCCAGGGGTAAGTAAAGTCAGCTGCCCAGGTGCCTGATGTCAGTTTGTAGGAGGCCTTTGGCCCTCTAAGGGAAGCTAGTGTTCCAGTTTGTGGCAGCTTGCATCTGGAAGAAATCCTGTTCCGTTCGGGATTGTAGGTGGCCGAGGCCAGGTGCCCGGCAGAGGGAGTTGGGCACAAAGGATGGCCTGTTTCCAGGGGTAAGTAAAGTCAGCTGCCCAGGTGCCTGATGTCAGTTTGTAGGAGGCCTTTGGCCCTCCATGGGAAGCCAGGCTTCCTGCTTGTGGCAGCTTGCATCTGGAAGAAATCCTGTTGTGTTTAGGATCGTAGGTGGCCGAGGCCTGGTGCCCGGCTGAGGGAGTTGGGCACAAATGATGGCCTTTTTCCAGGGGTAAGTAAAGTCAGCTGCCCAGGTGCCTGATGTCAGTTTGTAGGAGGCCTTTGGCTCTCCAAGGGAAGCAAGTCTTCCAGTTTGTGGCAGCTTGCATCTGGAAGAAATCCTGTTCCATTTAGGATTATAGGTGCACGGAGCCGGGTGCCCGGCAGAGGGAGTTGGGAAGAAAGGATGGCCTGTTTCCTGAGGAAAGTAAAGTCAGCTGCCCAGGTGCCTGATGTCAGTTTGTAGCAGGCCTATGGACCCCAAGTGATGGTAGTCTTCCTGTTCAAGGCAGCTTGCATCTGGCAGAAATCCTGTTCCGTTCAAGATTGTAGGTGGCTGAAGCCGGATGCCCGGCTGAGGGAGTTGGGAACAAAGGATGGCCTGTTTCCAGGGGTAAGTAAAGTCAGCTGCCCAGGTGCCTGATGTCAGTTTGTAGCAGGCCTTTGGCCCTCTAAGGGAAGGTAGTCTTCCAGTTTGTGGTAGCTTGCATCTGGAAGAAATCCTGTTCCGTTAAGGATCGTAGGTGGCCGAGGCCTGGTGCCCGGCAGAGGGAGTTGGGAACCTAGGACGGCCTGTTTCCAGGGGTAAGTAAAGTCAGCTGCCCAGGTGCCTGATGTCAGTTTGTAGGAGGCCTTTGGCCCTCCAAGGGAAGCTAGTCTTCCCGTTCGTGGCAGAATGCATCTTGAAGAAGTCCTGATCCGTTCGGGATTGTAGGTGGCCGAGGCCAGGTGCCCGGCAGAGGGAGTTGGGAACAAAGGATGGCCTGTTTCCAGTGGTAAGTAAAGTCAGCTACCCAGGTGCCTGATGTCAGTTTGCAGGTGGCAATTGTTCCTCCATGGGAAGCCAGGTTCCTGCTTGTGGCAGCTTGCATCTGGAATAAATCCTGTTCCGTTCGGGATTGTAGGTGGCCAAGGCCAGGTGCCCGGCAGACGGAGTTTGGCACAAATGATGGCCTGTTTCCAGGTAAGTAAAATCAGCTGCCCAGGTGCCTGATGTCAGTTTGTAGGAGGCCTTTGGCCCTCCATGGGAAGGTAGTCTTCCAGTTTGTGGCACCTTGCATCTGGAAGAATTCCTGTTTCGTTCGGGATTGTAGGTGGCCGACGCCTGGTGCCCTGCTGAGGGAGTTGGGCACAATGCATGGCCTGTTTTCAGAGGTAAGTAAAGTCAGCTGCCCAGGTGCCTGATGTCAGTTTGTAGGAGGCCTTTGGCCCTCCATGGGAAGCCAGGCTTCCTGCTTGTGGCAGCTTGCATCTGGCAGAAATCCTGTTCCGTTCGGGATTGTAGGTGGCCGCGGCCTGGTTCCCGGCAGAGGGAGTTGGGCACAAAGGATGGCCTGTTTCCAGGGGTAAGTAAAGTCAGCTGCCCAGGTGCCTGATGTCAGTTTGTAGCAGGCCTTTGGCCCTCTAAGGGAAGGTAGTCTTCCAGTTTGTGGCAGCTTGCATCTGGAAGAAATCCTGTTCCGTTTAGGATCGTAGGTGGCCGAGGCCAGGTGCCCGGCTGAGGGAGTTGGGCACAAAGGATGACCTGTTTCCAGAAATAAGTAAAGTCATCTGCCCAGGTGCCTGATGTCAGTTTGTAGGAGGCCTTTGTCCCCCCAAGTGATGCTAGTCTTCCAGTTCAAGGCAGCTTGAATCTTGAAAAAATCCTGTTCCGTTCAAGATTGTAGGTGGCTGAAGCCAGGTGCCCGGCAGAGGGAGTTGGGAACAAAGGATGGCCTGTTTTTAAGGGTAAGTAAAGTCAGCTGCCCAGGTGCCTGATGTCAGTTTGTAGGAGGCCTTTGGCCCTCCATGGGAAGCCAGGCTTCCAGCTTCTGGCAGCTTGCATCTGGAAGAAATCCTGATTCGTTCGGGATTGTAGGTGCACGGAGCCGGGTTCCCGGCAGAGGGCGTTGGGAACAAAGGATGGCCTGTTTCCAGGGGTAAGTAAAGTCAGCTGCCCAGGTGCCTGATGTCAGTTTGTAGGAGGCCTTTGGCCCTCCAAGGGAAGGCAGGCTTCCAGCTTGTGGCAGCTTGCATCTGGAAGAAATCCTGATCCGTTCGGGATTGTAGGTGGCCGGAGCCAGGTGCCCTGCTGAGGGAGTTGGGTACAAAGGATGGCCTGTTTCCATGGGTAAATAAACTCAGCTGCCCAGGTGCCTGATGTCAGTTTGTAGTAGGCCTTTGGCTCTCCAAGGGAAGCCAGGCTTCCAGCTTGTGGCAGCTTGCATCTGGAAGAAATCCTGTTCCGTTTGGGATTGTAGGTGGCCGAGGCCTGGTGCCCGGCAGAGGGAGTTGGGCACAAAGGATGGCCTGTTTCCAGGGGTAAATAAAGTCAGCTGCCCAGGTGCCTGATGTCAGTTTGTAGTAGGCCTTTGGCTCTCCTTGGGAAGCTAGTCTTCCAGTTTGTGGCAGCTTGCATCTTGAAGAAATCTTGTTCCG
The DNA here is from genome assembly GCF_029207755.1 of Chamaea fasciata. Lineage (NCBI taxonomy): Eukaryota > Metazoa > Chordata > Aves > Passeriformes > Sylviidae > Chamaea > Chamaea fasciata. The sequence goes on along the minus strand of NW_027094266.1, from coordinate 74,208 downwards.
TTCGGGATTGTAGGTGGCCAAGGCCAGGTGCCCGGCAGAGGGAGTTTGGCACAAAGGATGGCCTGTTTCCAGGGGTAAGTAAAGTCAGCTGCCCAGGTGCCTGATGTCAGTCTGTAGGAGGCCTTTGGCCCTCCTTGGGAAGGAAGTCTTCCTGTTTGTGGCACCTTGCATCTGGAAGAAATCCTGTTTCGTTCGGGATTGTAGGTTGCCGACGCCTGGTGCCCGGCAGAGGGAGTTGGGCACAAAGGATGGCATGTTTTCAGAGGTAAGTACAGTCAGCAGCCCAGGTGCCTGATGTCAGTTTGTAGGAGGCCTTTGGCCCTCCATGGGAAGCCAGGCTTCCTGCTTGTGGCAGCTTGCATCTCTCAGAAATCCTGTTCCGTTCAGGATTTTAGGTGGCCGAGGCCTGGTGCCCGGCAGAGGGAGTTGGGCACAAAGGATGGCCTGTTTCCAGGGGTAAGTAAAGTCAGCTGCCCAGGTGCCTGATGTCAGTTTGTAGCAGGCCTTTGGCCCTCTAAGGGAAGGTAGTCTTCCAGTTTCTGGCAGCTTGCATCTGGAAGAAATCCTGTTCCGTTTAGGATCGTAGGTGGCCGAGTCCAGGTGCCCGGCAGAGGGAGTTGGGAACAAAGGATGGCCTGTTTCCAGAGGTAAGTAAAGTCATCTGCCCAGGTGCCTGATGTCAGTTTGTAGGAGGCCTTTGGCCCCCCAAGTGATGCTAGTCTTCCATTTCAAGGCAGCTTGCATCTTGAAAAAATCCTGTTCTGTTCAAGATTGTAGGTGGCTGAAGCCAGGTGCCCGGCAGAGGGAGTTGGGCACAAAGGATGGTCTGTTTTTAGGGGTAAGTAAAGTCAGCTGCCCAGGTGCCTGATGTCAGTTTGCAGGTGGCAATTGTTCCTCCATGGGAAGCCAGGCTTCCAGCTTGTGGCAGTTTGCATCTGGAAGAAATCCTGTTCCGTTTGGGATTGTAGGTGGCTGAGGCCTGGTGCCCAGCAGAGGGAGTTGGGCACAAAGGATGGCCTGTTTCCAGAGGTAAGTAAAGTCAGCTGCCCAGGTGCCTGATGTCAGTTTGTAGCAGGCCTTTGGCCCTCTAAGGGAAGGTAGTCTTCCAGTTTGTGGCAGCTTGCATCTGGAAGAAATGCTGTTCCGTTTGGGATTGTAGCTGGCCGAGCCCAGGTGCCCGGCAGAGGGAGTTGGGCACAAATGATGGCCTGTTTCCAGGGGTAAGTAAAGTCAGCTGCCCCGGTGCCTGATGTCAGTTTGTTGCAGGCCTATGGCCCCCCACGTGATGCTAGTCTTCCTGTTCAAGGCAGCTTGCATCTTGAAAAAATCCTGTTCCGTTCAAGATTGTAGGTGGCTGAGGCCTGGTTCCCGGCAGAGGAAGTTGGGCACAAAGGATGGCCTGTTTCCAGGGGTAAGTAAAGTCAGCTGCCCAGGTGCCTGATGTCAGTTTGCAGGTGGCAATTGTTCCTCCAAGGGAAGCTAGTCTTCCAGTACGTGGCAGCATGCATCTGGAAGAAATCCTGTTCCGTTCGGGATTGTAGGTGGCCGAGGCCAGGTGCCCGGCAGAGGGAGTTGGGCACAAAGGATGGCCTGTTTCCAGGGGTAAATAAAGTCAGCTGCCCAGGTGCCTGATGTCAGTTTGTAGTAGGCCTTTGGCTCTCCTTGGGAAGCTAGTCTTCCAGTTTGTGGCAGCTTGCATCTTGAAGAAATCTTGTTCCGTTCGGGATTGTAGGTGGCCAAGGCCAGGTGCCCGGCAGAGGGAGTTTGGCACAAAGGATGGCCTGTTTCCAGGGGTAAGTAAAGTCAGCTGCCCAGGTGCCTGATGTCAGTCTGTAGGAGGCCTTTGGCCCTCCATGGGAAGGAAGTCTTCCTGTTTGTGGCACCTTGCATCTGGAAGAAATCCTGTTTCGTTCGGGATTGTAGGTTGCCGACGCCTGGTGCCCGGCAGAGGGAGTTGGGCACAAAGGATGGCATGTTTTCAGAGGTAAGTACAGTCAGCAGCCCAGGTGCCTGATGTCAGTTTGTAGGAGGCCTTTGGCCCTCCATGGGAAGCCAGGCTTCCTGCTTGTGGCAGCTTGCATCTGGAAGAAATCCTGTTCCGTTCAGGATTTTAGGTGGCCGAGGCCTGGTGCCCGGCAGAGGGAGTTGGGCACAAAGGATGGCCTGTTTCCAGGGGTAAGTAAAGTCAGCTGCCCAGGTGCCTGATGTCAGTTTGTAGCAGGCCTTTGGCCCTCTAAGGGAAGGTAGTCTTCCAGTTTCTGGCAGCTTGCATCTGGAAGAAATCCTGTTCCGTTTAGGATCATAGGTGGCCGAGTCCAGGTGCCCGGCAGAGGGAGTTGGGAACAAAGGATGGCCTGTTTCCAGAGGTAAGTAAAGTCATCTGCCCAGGTGCCTGATGTCAGTTTGTAGGAGGCCTTTGGCCCCCCAAGTGATGCTAGTCTTCCTGTTCAAGGCAGCTTGCATCTTGAAAAAATCCTGTTCTGTTCAAGATTGTAGGTGGCTGAAGCCAGGTGCCCGGCAGAGGGAGTTGGGAACAAAGGATGGTCTGTTTTTAGGGGTAAGTAAAGTCAGCTGCCCAGGTGCCTGATGTCAGTTTGCAGGTGGCAATTGTTCCTCCATGGGAAGCCAGGCTTCCAGCTTGTGGCAGTTTGCATCTGGAAGAAATCCTGTTCCGTTTGGGATTGTAGGTGGCTGAGGCCTGGTGCCCAGCAGAGGGAGTTGGGCACAAAGGATGGCCTGTTTCCAGAGGTAAGTAAAGTCAGCTGCCCAGGTGCCTGATGTCAGTTTGTAGCAGGCCTTTGGCCCTCTAAGGGAAGGTAGTCTTCCAGTTTGTGGCAGCTTGCATCTGGAAGAAATGCTGTTCCGTTTGGGATTGTAGCTGGCCGAGCCCAGGTGCCCGGCAGAGGGAGTTGGGAACAAATGATGGCCTGTTTCCAGGGGTAAGTAAAATCAGCTGCCCCGGTGCCTGATGTCAGTTTGTTGCAGGCCTATGGCCCCCCACGTGATGCTAGTCTTCCTGTTCAAGGCAGCTTGCATCTTGAAAAAATCCTGTTCCGTTCAAGATTGTAGGTGGCTGAGGCCTGGTTCCCGGCAGAGGAAGTTGGGCACAAAGGATGGCCTGTTTCCAGGGGTAAGTAAAGTCAGCTGCCCAGGTGCCTGATGTCAGTTTGCAGGTGGCAATTGTTCCTCCAAGGGAAGCTAGTCTTCCAGTACGTGGCAGCATGCATCTGGAAGAAGTCCTGTTTCGTTCGGGATTGTAGGTGGCCGAGGCCAGGTGCCCTGCTGAGGGAGTTGGGTACAAAGGATGGCCTGTTTCCAGGGGTAAATAAACTCAGCTGCCCAGGTGCCTGATGTCTGTTTGTAGTAGACCTTTGGCTCTCCAAGGGAAGCCAGGCTTCCAGCTTGCGGCAGCCTGCATCTGGAAGCAATCCTGTTCCGTTTGGGATTGTAGGTGGCTGAGGCCTGGTGCCCGGCAGAGGGAGTTGGTCAGAAAGGATGGCCTGTTTCCAGGGGTAAGTAAAGTCAGCTGCCCAGGTGCCTGATGTCAGTTTGTAGGAGGCCTTTGGCCCTCCAAGGGAAGCAATTCTTCCAGTTTGTGGCAGCTTGCATCTGGAAGAAATCCTGTTCCGTTCGGGATTGTAGGTGGCCGAGTCCAGGTGCCCGGCAGAGGGAGTTGGGAACAAATGATGGCCTGTTTCCAGGGGTAAGTAAAGTCAGCTGCCCAGGTGCCTGATGTCAGTTTGTTGCAGGCCTATGGCCCCCCAAGTGATGCTAGTCTTCCTGTTCAAGGCAGCTTGCATCTTGAAAAAATCCTGTTCCGTTCAAGATTGTAGGTGGCCTAAGCCGGTGCCCGGCAGAGGGAGTGGGGAACAAAGGATGGCCTGTTTTTAGGGGTAAGTAAAGTCAGCTGCCCAGGTGCCTGATGTCAGTTTGTAGGAGGCCTTTGGCCCTCCATGGGAAGCCAGGCTTCCTGCTTGTGGCAGCTTGCATCTGGCAGAAATCCTGTTCCGTTCGGGATTGTAGGTGGCTGAGGCCTGGTTCCCGGCAGAGGAAGTTGGGTACAAAGGATGGCCTGTTTCCAGGGGTAAGTAAAGTCAGCTGCCCAGGTGCCTGATGTCAGTTTGTAGGAGGCCTTTGGCCCTCTAAGGGAAGCCAGGCTTCCAGCTTGTGGCAGCTTGCATCTGGAAGAAATCCTGTTCCATTTTGGATTATAGGTGCACGGAGCCGGGTGCCCGGCAGAGGGAGTTGGGAACAAAGGATGGCCTGTTTCCTGAGGAAAGTAAAGTCAGCTGCCCAGGTGCCTGATGTCAGTTTGTAGGAGGCCTTTGGCCCTCCATGGGAAGCCAGGCTTCCTGCTTGTGGCAGCTTGCATCTGGCAGAAATCCTGTTCCGTTCGGGATTGTAGGTGGCTGAGGCCTGGTTCCCGGCAGAGGAAGTTGGGCACAAAGGATGGCCTGTTTCCAGGGGTAAGTAAAGTCAGCTGCCCAGGTGCCTGATGTCAGTTTGTAGGAGGTCTTTGGCCCTCTAAGGGAAGCCAGGCTTCCAGCTTGTGGCTGCTTGCATCTGGAAGAAATCCTGTTCCATTTAGGATTATAGGTGCAAGGAGCCGGGTGCCCGGCAGAGGGAGTTGGGAAGAAAGGATGGCCTGTTTCCTGAGGAAAGTAAAGTCAGCTGCCCAGGTGCCTGATGTCAGTTTGTAGGAGGCCTTTGGCCCTCCAAGGGAAGCCAGGCTTCCAGCTTGTGGCAGCTTGCATCTGGAAGAAATCCTGTTCCGTTTGGGATTGTAGGTGGCCGAGGCCTGGTGCCCGGCAGAGGGAGTTGGGCACAAAGGATGGCCTGTTTCCAGGGGTAAGTAAAGTCAGCTGCCCTGGTGCCTCATGTCAGTTTGTAGGAGGCTTTTGGCCCTCCAAGGGAAGCCAGGCTTCCAGCTTGTGGCAGCTTGCATCTGGAAGAAATCCTGTTCCGTTTGCGATTGTAGGTGGCCGAGGCCTGGTGCCCGGCAGAGGGAGTTGGGCACAAAGGATGGCCTGTTTCCAGGGGTAAGTAAAGTCAGCTGCCCAGGTGCCTGATGTCAGTTTGTAGAAGGCTTTTGACCCGCTAAGGGAAGGTAGTCTTCCAGTTTGTGGCAGCTTGCATCTGGAAGAAATCCTGTTCCGTTCGGGATTGTAGGTGGCCGAGGCCAGGTGCCCGGCACAGGGAGTTGGGAACATAGGATGGCCTGTTTCCAGGGGTAAGTAAAGTCAGCTGCCCAGGTGCCTGATGTCAGTTTGTAGGAGGCCTTTGGCTCTCCAAGGGAAGCTAGTCTTCCAGTTCGTGGCAGCATGCATCTGGAAGAAGTTCTGTTCCGTTCGGGATTGTAGGTGGCCGAGGCCAGGTGCCCGGCAGAGGGAGTTGGGCACAAAGGATGGCCTGTTTCCAGGGGTAAGTAAAGTCAGCTGCCCAGGTGCCTGATGTCAGTTTGTAGGAGGCCTTTGGCCCTCCATGGGAAGCCAGGCTTCCTGCTTGTGGCAGCTTGCATCTGGCAGAAATTCTTTTCCGTTCGGGATTGTAGGTGGCCGAGGCCTGGTGCCCGGCTGAGGGAGTTGGGAACAAAGGATGGCCTGTTTCCAGAGGTAAGTAAAGTCATCTGCCCAGGTGCCTGATGTCAGTTTGTAGGAGGCCTTTGGCTTTCCAAGGGAAGCAAGTCTTCCAGTTTGTGGCAGCTTGCATCTGGAAGAAATCCTGTTCCGTTCGGGATTGTAGGTGGCCGAGGCCTGGTGCCCAGCAGAGGGAGTTGGGCACAAATGATGGCCTGTTTCCAGGGGTAAGTAAAGTCAGCTGCCCAGGTGCCTGATGTCAGTTTGTTACAGGCCTATGGCCCCCCAAGTGATGCTAGTCTTCCTGTTCAAGGCAGCTTGCATCTTGAAAAAATCCTGTTCCGTTCAAGATTGTAGGTGGCTGAAGCCAGGTGCCCGGCAGAGGGAGTTGGGAACAAAGGATGGCCTGTATCCAGGGGTAAGTAAAGTCAGCTGCCCAGGTGCCTGATGTCAGTTTGTAGGAGGCCTTTGGCCCTCCATGGGAAGCCAGGCTTCCTGCTTGTGGCAGCTTGCATCTGGAATAAATCCTGTTCCGTTCGGGATTGTAGGTGCAAGGAGCCGGGTTCCCGGCAGAGGGCGTTGGGCACAAAGATGGCCTGTTTCCAGGGGTAAGTAAAGTCAGCTGCCCAGGTGCCTGATGTCACTTTGCAGGAGGCCTTTGGCCCTCCATGGGAAGCCAGGCTTCCTGCTTGTGGCAGCTTGCATCTGGAAGAAATCCTGTTCCGTTCGGGATTGTAGGTGGCCGAGGCCTGGTGCCCGGCAGAGGGAGTTGGGCACAAAGGATGGCCTGTATCCAGGGGTAAGTAAAGTCAGCTGCCCAGGTGCCTTATGTCAGTTTGCAGGGGGCAATTGTTCCTCCATGGGAAGCCAGGCTTCCTGCTTGTGGCAGCTTGCATCTGGAAGAAATCCTGTTCCGTTCGGGATTGTAGGTGCCCGGAGCCAGGTGCCCTGCAGAGGGAGTTGGGAACAAAGGATGGCCTGTTTCCAGGGGTAAGTAAAGTCAGCTGCGCAGGTGCCTGATGTCAGTTTGTAGCAGGCCTTTGGCCCTCTAAGGGAAGGTAGTCTTCCAGTTTGTGGTAGCTTGCATCTGGAAGAAATCCTGTTCCGTTAAGGATCGTAGGTGGCCGAGGCCTGGTGCCCGGCTGAGGGAGTTGGGCACAAATGATGGCCTGTTTCCTGGGGTAAGTAAAGTCAGCTGCCCAGGTGCCTGATGACAGTTTGTAGGAGGCCTTTGGCTTTCCAAGGGAAGCAAGTCTTCCAGATTGTGGTAGCTTGCATCCTGAAGAAATCCTGTTCCGTTCAGGATTGTAGGTGGCCGAGGCCAGGTGCCCGGCAGAGGGAGTTGGGCACAAAGGATGGCCTTTTTCCAGGGGTAAGTAAAGTCAGCTGCCCAGGTGCCTGATGTCAGTTTGTTGCAGGCCTATGGCCCCCCAAGTGATGCTAGTCTTCCTGTTCAAGGCGGCTTGCATCTTGAAAAAATCCTGTTCCGTTCAAGATTGTAGGTGGCTGAAGCCGGGTGCCCGGCTGAGGGAGTGGGGAACAAAGGATGGCCTGTTTCCAGGGGTAAGTAAAGTCAGCTGCCCAGGTGCCTGATGTCAGTTTGTAGGAGGCCTTTGGCCCTCCATGGGAAGCCAGGCTTCCTGCTTGTGGCAGCTTGCATCTGGCAGTAATCCTGTTCCGTCCGGGATTGTAGGTGGCTGAGGCCTGGTTCCCGGCAGAGGAAGTTGGGCACAAATGATGGCCTGTTTCCAGGGGTAAGTAAAGTCAGCTGCCCAGGTGCCTGATGTCAGTTTGTAGGAGGCCTTTGGCCCTCTAAGGGAAGCTAGTGTTCCAGTTTGTGGCAGCTTGCATCTGGAAGAAATCCTGTTCCGTTCGGGATTGTAGGTGGCCGAGGCCAGGTGCCCGGCAGAGGGAGTTGGGCACAAAGGATGGCCTGTTTCCAGGGGTAAGTAAAGTCAGCTGCCCAGGTGCCTGATGTCAGTTTGTAGGAGGCCTTTGGCCCTCCATGGGAAGCCAGGCTTCCTGCTTGTGGCAGCTTGCATCTTGAAGAAATCCTGTTGCGTTTAGGATCGTAGGTGGCCGAGGCCTGGTGCCCGGCTGAGGGAGTTGGGCACAAATGATGGCCTTTTTCCAGGGGTAAGTAAAGTCAGCTGCCCAGGTGCCTGATGTCAGTTTGTAGGAGGCCTTTGGCTCTCCAAGGGAAGCAAGTCTTCCAGTTTGTGGCAGCTTGCATCTGGAAGAAATCCTGTTCCATTTAGGATTATAGGTGCACGGAGCCGGGTGCCCGGCAGAGGGAGTTGGGAAGAAAGGATGGCCTGTTTCCTGAGGAAAGTAAAGTCAGCTGCCCAGGTGCCTGATGTCAGTTTGTAGCAGGCCTATGGACCCCAAGTGATGGTAGTCTTCCTGTTCAAGGCAGCTTGCATCTGGCAGAAATCCTGTTCCGTTCAAGATTGTAGGTGGCTGAAGCCGGATGCCCGGCTGAGGGAGTTGGGAACAAAGGATGGCCTGTTTCCAGGGGTAAGTAAAGTCAGCTGCCCAGGTGCCTGATGTCAGTTTGTAGCAGGCCTTTGGCCCTCTAAGGGAAGGTAGTCTTCCAGTTTGTGGTAGCTTGCATCTGGAAGAAATCCTGTTCCGTTAAGGATCGTAGGTGGCCGAGGCCTGGTGCCCGGCAGAGGGAGTTGGGAACCTAGGATGGCCTGTTTCCAGGGGTAAGTAAAGTCAGCTGCCCAGGTGCCTGATGTCAGTTTGTAGGAGGCCTTTGGCCCTCCAAGGGAAGCTAGTCTTCCCGTTCGTGGCAGAATGCATCTTGAAGAAGTCCTGATCCGTTCGGGATTGTAGGTGGCCGAGGCCAGGTGCCCGGCAGAGGGAGTTGGGAACAAAGGATGGCCTGTTTCCAGTGGTAAGTAAAGTCAGCTACCCAGGTGCCTGATGTCAGTTTGCAGGTGGCAATTGTTCCTCCATGGGAAGCCAGGTTCCTGCTTGTGGCAGCTTGCATCTGGAATAAATCCTGTTCCGTTCGGGATTGTAGGTGGCCAAGGCCAGGTGCCCGGCAGAGGGAGTTGGGCACAAATGATGGCCTGTTTCCAGGTAAGTAAAATCAGCTGCCCAGGTGCCTGATGTCAGTTTGTAGGAGGCCTTTGGCCCTCCATGGGAAGGTAGTCTTCCAGTTTGTGGCACCTTGCATCTGGAAGAATTCCTGTTTCGTTCGGGATTGTAGGTGGCCGACGCCTGGTGCCCTGCTGAGGGAGTTGGGCACAAAGCATGGCCTGTTTTCAGAGGTAAGTAAAGTCAGCTGCCCAGGTGCCTGATGTCAGTTTGTAGGAGGCCTTTGGCCCTCCATGGGAAGCCAGGCTTCCTGCTTGTGGCAGCTTGCATCTGGCAGAAATCCTGTTCCGTTCGGGATTGTAGGTGGCCGCGGCCTGGTTCCCGGCAGAGGGAGTTGGGCACAAAGGATGGCCTGTTTCCAGGGGTAAGTAAAGTCAGCTGCCCAGGTGCCTGATGTCAGTTTGTAGCAGGCCTTTGGCCCTCTAAGGGAAGGTAGTCTTCCAGTTTGTGGCAGCTTGCATCTGGAAGAAATCCTGTTCCGTTTAGGATCGTAGGTGGCCGAGGCCAGGTGCCCGGCTGAGGGAGTTGGGCACAAAGGATGACCTGTTTCCAGAAATAAGTAAAGTCATCTGCCCAGGTGCCTGATGTCAGTTTGTAGGAGGCCTTTGTCCCCCCAAGTGATGCTAGTCTTCCAGTTCAAGGCAGCTTGAATCTTGAAAAAATCCTGTTCCGTTCAAGATTGTAGGTGGCTGAAGCCAGGTGCCCGGCAGAGGGAGTTGGGAACAAAGGATGGCCTGTTTTTAAGGGTAAGTAAAGTCAGCTGCCCAGGTGCCTGATGTCAGTTTGTAGGAGGCCTTTGGCCCTCCATGGGAAGCCAGGCTTCCAGCTTCTGGCAGCTTGCATCTGGAAGAAATCCTGATTCGTTCGGGATTGTAGGTGCACGGAGCCGGGTTCCCGGCAGAGGGCGTTGGGAACAAAGGATGGCCTGTTTCCAGGGGTAAGTAAAGTCAGCTGCCCAGGTGCCTGATGTCAGTTTGTAGGAGGCCTTTGGCCCTCCAAGGGAAGGCAGGCTTCCAGCTTGTGGCAGCTTGCATCTGGAAGAAATCCTGATCCGTTCGGGATTGTAGGTGGCCGGAGCCAGGTGCCCTGCTGAGGGAGTTGGGTACAAAGGATGGCCTGTTTCCACGGGTAAATAAACTCAGCTGCCCAGGTGCCTGATGTCAGTTTGTAGTAGGCCTTTGGCTCTCCAAGGGAAGCCAGGCTTCCAGCTTGTGGCAGCTTGCATCTGGAAGAAATCCTGTTCCGTTTGGGATTGTAGGTGGCCGAGGCCTGGTGCCCGGCAGAGGGAGTTGGGCACAAAGGATGGCCTGTTTCCAGGGGTAAATAAAGTCAGCTGCCCAGGTGCCTGATGTCAGTTTGTAGTAGGCCTTTGGCTCTCCTTGGGAAGCTAGTCTTCCAGTTTGTGGCAGCTTGCATCTTGAAGAAATCTTGTTCCGTTCGGGATTGTAGGTGGCCAAGGCCAGGTGCCCGGCAGAGGGAGTTTGGCACAAAGGATGGCCTGTTTCCAGGGGTAAGTAAAGTCAGCTGCCCAGGTGCCTGATGTCAGTCTGTAGGAGGCCTTTGGCCCTCCTTGGGAAGGAAGTCTTCCTGTTTGTGGCACCTTGCATCTGGAAGAAATCCTGTTTCGTTCGGGATTGTAGGTTGCCGACGCCTGGTGCCCGGCAGAGGGAGTTGGGCACAAAGGATGGCATGTTTTCAGAGGTAAGTACAGTCAGCAGCCCAGGTGCCTGATGTCAGTTTGTAGGAGGCCTTTGGCCCTCCATGGGAAGCCAGGCTTCCTGCTTGTGGCAGCTTGCATCTCTCAGAAATCCTGTTCCGTTCAGGATTTTAGGTGGCCGAGGCCTGGTGCCCGGCAGAGGGAGTTGGGCACAAAGGATGGCCTGTTTCCAGGGGTAAGTAAAGTCAGCTGCCCAGGTGCCTGATGTCAGTTTGTAGCAGGCCTTTGGCCCTCTAAGGGAAGGTAGTCTTCCAGTTTCTGGCAGCTTGCATCTGGAAGAAATCCTGTTCCGTTTAGGATCGTAGGTGGCCGAGTCCAGGTGCCCGGCAGAGGGAGTTGGGAACAAAGGATGGCCTGTTTCCAGAGGTAAGTGAAGTCATCTGCCCAGGTGCCTGATGTCAGTTTGTAGGAGGCCTTTGGCCCCCCAAGTGATGCTAGTCTTCCATTTCAAGGCAGCTTGCATCTTGAAAAAATCCTGTTCTGTTCAAGATTGTAGGTGGCTGAAGCCAGGTGCCCGGCAGAGGGAGTTGGGCACAAAGGATGGTCTGTTTTTAGGGGTAAGTAAAGTCAGCTGCCCAGGTGCCTGATGTCAGTTTGCAGGTGGCAATTGTTCCTCCATGGGAAGCCAGGCTTCCAGCTTGTGGCAGTTTGCATCTGGAAGAAATCCTGTTCCGTTTGGGATTGTAGGTGGCTGAGGCCTGGTGCCCAGCAGAGGGAGTTGGGCACAAAGGATGGCCTGTTTCCAGAGGTAAGTAAAGTCAGCTGCCCAGGTGCCTGATGTCAGTTTGTAGCAGGCCTTTGGCCCTCTAAGGGAAGGTAGTCTTCCAGTTTGTGGCAGCTTGCATCTGGAAGAAATGCTGTTCCGTTCGGGATTGTAGCTGGCCGAGCCCAGGTGCCCGGCAGAGGGAGTTGGGCACAAATGATGGCCTGTTTCCAGGGGTAAGTAAAGTCAGCTGCCCCGGTGCCTGATGTCAGTTTGTTGCAGGCCTATGGCCCCCCACGTGATGCTAGTCTTCCTGTTCAAGGCAGCTTGCATCTTGAAAAAATCCTGTTCCGTTCAAGATTGTAGGTGGCTGAGGCCTGGTTCCCGGCAGAGGAAGTTGGGCACAAAGGATGGCCTGTTTCCAGGGGTAAGTAAAGTCAGCTGCCCAGGTGCCTGATGTCAGTTTGCAGGTGGCAATTGTTCCTCCAAGGGAAGCTAGTCTTCCAGTACGTGGCAGCATGCATCTGGAAGAAATCCTGTTCCGTTCGGGATTGTAGGTGGCCGAGGCCAGGTGCCCGGCAGAGGGAGTTGGGCACAAAGGATGGCCTGTTTCCAGGGGTAAGTAAAGTCAGCTGCCCAGGTGCCTGATGTCAGTTTGTAGGAGGCCTTTGGCCCTCCATGGGAAGCCAGGCTTCCTGCTTGTGGCAGCTTTCATCTGGAAGAAATCCTGTTCCGTTTAGGATCGTAGGTGGCCGAGGCCTGGTGCCCGGCTGAGGGAGTTGGGCACAAAGGATGGCCTGTTTCCAGGGGTAAGTAAAGTCAGCTGCCCAGGTGCCTGATGTCAGTTTGTAGGAGGCCTTTGGCCCTCCAAGGGAAGCAAGTCTTCCAGTTTGTGGCAGCTTGCATCTGGAAGAAATCCTGTTCCGTTCGGGATTGTAGGTGGCCGAGGCAAGGTGCCCGGCAGAGGGAGTTGGGCACAAATGATGGCCTGTTTCCAGGGGTAAGTAAAGTCAGCTGCCCAGGTGCCTGATGTCAGTTTGTAGGAGGCCTATGGCCCCCCAAGTGATGGTAGTCTTCCTGTTCAAGGCAGCTTGCATCTTGAAAAAATCCTGTTCCGTTCAAGATTGTAGGTGGCTGAAGCCGGATGCCCGGCTGAGGGAGTTTGGAACAAAGGATGGCCTGTTTTTAGGGGTAAGTAAAGTCAGCTGCCCAGGTGCCTGATGTCATTTTTAGGAGGCCTTTGGCCCTCCATGGGAAGCCAGGCTTCCTGCTTGTGGCAGCTTGCATCTGGCAGAAATCCTGTTCCGTTCAGGATTGTAGGTGGCTGAGGCCTGGTTCCCGGCAGAGGAAGTTGGGCACAAAGGATGGCCTGTTTCCAGGGGGAAGTAAAGTCAGCTGCCCAGGTGCCTGATGTCAGTTTGTAGGAGGCCTTTGGCCCTCTAAGGGAAGCTAGTCTTCCAGTTTGTGGCAGCTTGCATCTGGAAGAAATGCTGTTCCGTTCGGGATTGTAGGTGGCCAAGGCCAGGTGCCCGGCAGAGGGAGTTGGGCACAAATGATGGCCTGTTTCCAGGGGTAAGTAAAGTCAGCTGCCCAGGTGCCTGATATCAGTTTGTAGGAGGCCTTTGGCCCTCCAAGGGAAGCTAGTCTTCCAGTTCGTGGCAGCATGCATCTGGAAGAAGTCCTGTTCCGTTCGGGATTGTAGGTGGCCGAGGCCAGGTGCCCGGCAGAGGGAGTTGGGTACAAAGGATGGCCTGTTTCCAGGGGTAAGTAAAGTCAGCTGCCCAGGTGCCTGATGTCACTTTGTAGGAGGCCTTTGGCCCTCCATGGGAAGCCAGGCTTCCTGCTTGTGGCAGCTTGCATCTGGCAGAAATCCTGTTCCGTTCGGGATTGTAGGTGGCTGAGGCCTGGTTCCCGGCAGAGGGAGTTGGGCACAAATGATGGCCTGTTTCCAGGGGTAAGTAAAGTCAGCTGCCCAGGTGCCTGATGTAAGTTTATAGCAGGCCTTTGGCCCGCTAAGGGAAGGTAGTCTTCCAGTTTGTGGCAGCTTGCATCTGGAAGAAATCCTGTTCCGTTTAGGATCGTAGGTGGCCGAGGCCTGGTGCCCAACAGAGGGAGTTGGGAACAAAGGATGGCCTGTTTCCAGGGGTAAGTAAAGTCATGTACCCAGGTGCCTGATGTCAGTTTGTAGGAGGCCTTTGGCCCTCCAAGGGAAGCAAGTCTTCCAGTTTGTGGCAGCTTGGATCTGGAAGAAATCCTGTTCCGTTCGGGATTGTAGGTGGCCGAGACTACGTGCCCGGCAGAGGGAGTTGGGCACAAATGATGGCCTGTTTCCAGGGGTAAGTAAAGTCAGCTGCCCAGGTGCCTGATGTCAGTTTGTTACAGGCCTATGGCCCCCCAAGTGATGCTAGTCTTCCTGTTCAAGGCAGCTTGCATCTTGAAAAAATCCTGTTCCGTACAAGATTGTAGGTGGCTGAAGCCAGGTGCCCGGCAGAGGGAGTTGGGAACAAAGGATGGCCTGTTTTTAGGGGTAAGTAAAGTCAGCTGCCCAGGTGCCTGATGTCAGTTTGTAGGAGGCCTTTGGCCCTCCATGGGAAGCCAGGCCTCCTGCTTGTGGCAGCTTGCATCTGGAAGAAATCCTGTTCCGTTCGGGATTGTAGGTGCACGGAGCCGGGTTCCCGGCAGCGGGCGTTGGGCACAAAGGATGGCCTGTTTCCAGGGGTAAGTAAAGTCAGATGCCCAGGTGCCTGATGTCAGTTTGTAGGAGGCCTTTGGCCCTCCATGGGAAGCCAGGCTTCCTGCTTGTGGCAGCTTGCATCTGGCAGAAATCCTGTTCCGTTCGGGATTGTAGGTGGCTGAGGCCTGGTTCCCGGCAGAGGGAGTTGGGCACAAAGGATGGCCTGTTTCCAGGGGTAAGTAAAGTCAGCTGCCCAGGTGCCTGATGTAAGTTTATAGCAGGCCATTGGCCCGCTAAGGGAAGGTAGTCTTCCAGTTTGTGGCAGCTTGCATCTGGAAGAAATCCAGTTCCGTTTAGGATCGTAGGTGGCCGAGGCCTGGTGCCCGGCTGAGGGAGTTGGGAACAAAGGATGGCCTGTTTCCAGGGGTAAGTAAAGTCATGCACCCAGGTGCCTGATTTCAGTTTGTAGGAGGCCTTTGGCCCTCCAAGGGAAGCAAGTCTTCCAGTTTGTGGCAGCTTGGATCTGGAAGAAATCCTGTTCCGTTCGGGATTGTAGGTGGCCGAGACTACGTGCCCGGCAGAGGGAGTTGGGCACAAATGATGGCCTGTTTCCAGGGGTAAGTAAAGTCAGCTGCCCAGGTGCCTGATGTCAGTTTGTTACAGGCCTATGGCCCCCCAAGTGATGCTAGTCTTCCTGTTCAAGGCAGCTTGCATCTTGAAAAAATCCTGTTCCGTTCAAGATTGTAGGTGGCTGAAGCCAGGTGCCCGGCAGAGGGAGTTGGGAACAAAGGATGGCCTGTTTTTAGGGGCGAAGTAAAGTCAGCTGCCCAGGTGCCTGATGTCAGTTTGTAGGAGGCCTTTGGCCCTCCATGGGAAGCCAGGCTTCCTGCTTGTGGCAGCTTGCATCTGGAAGAAATCCTGTTCCGTTCGGGATTGTAGGTGCACGGAGCCGGGTTCCCGGCAGCGGGCGTTGGGCACAAAGGATGGCCTGTTTCCAGGGGTAAGTAAAGTCAGCTGCCCAGGTGCCTGATGTCAGTTTGTAGGAGGCCTTTGGCCCTCCATGAGAAGCCAGGCTTCCAGCTTGTGGCAGCTTGCATCTGGAAGAAATCCTGTTCCGTTTGGGATTGTAGGTGGCCGAGGCCTGGTGCCCGGCAGAGGGAGTTGGGCACAAAGGATGGCCTGTTTCCAGGGGTAAGTAAAGTCAGCTGCCCAGGTGCCTGATGTCAGTTTGCAGGTGGCAATTGTTCCTCCATGGGAAGCCAGGCTTCCTGCTTGTGGCAGCTTGCATCTGGAAGAAATCCTGTTCCGTTCGGGATTGTAGGTGCCCGGAGCCAGGTGCCCTGCAGAGGGAGTTGGGAACAAAGGATGGCCTGTTTCCAGGGGTAAGTAAAGTCAGCTGCGCAGGTGCCTGATGTCAGTTTGTAGCAGGCCTTTGGCCCTCTAAGGGAAGGTAGTCTTCCAGTTTGTGGTAGCTTGCATCTGGAAGAAATCCTGTTCCGTTAAGGATCGTAGGTGGCCGAGGCCTGGTGCCCGGCTGAGGGAGTTGGGCACAAATGATGGCCTGTTTCCTGGGGTAAGTAAAGTCAGCTGCCCAGGTGCCTGATGACAGTTTGTAGGAGGCCTTTGGCTTTCCAAGGGAAGCAAGTCTTCCAGATTGTGGTAGCTTGCATCCTGAAGAAATCCTGTTCCGTTCAGGATTGTAGGTGGCCGAGGCCAGGTGCCCGGCAGAGGGAGTTGGGCACAAAGGATGGCCTTTTTCCAGGGGTAAGTAAAGTCAGCTGCCCAGGTGCCTGATGTCAGTTTGTTGCAGGCCTATGGCCCCCAAGTGATGCTAGTCTTCCTGTTCAAGGCGGCTTGCATCTTGAAAAAATCCTGTTCCGTTCAAGATTGTAGGTGGCTGAAGCCGGGTGCCCGGCTGAGGGAGTGGGGAACAAAGGATGGCCTGTTTCCAGGGGTAAGTAAAGTCAGCTGCCCAGGTGCCTGATGTCAGTTTGTAGGAGGCCTTTGGCCCTCCATGGGAAGCCAGGCTTCCTGCTTGTGGCAGCTTGCATCTGGCAGTAATCCTGTTCCGTCCGGGATTGTAGGTGGCTGAGGCCTGGTTCCCGGCAGAGGAAGTTGGGCACAAATGATGGCCTGTTTCCAGGGGTAAGTAAAGTCAGCTGCCCAGGTGCCTGATGTCAGTTTGTAGGAGGCCTTTGGCCCTCTAAGGGAAGCTAGTGTTCCAGTTTGTGGCAGCTTGCATCTGGAAGAAATCCTGTTCCGTTCGGGATTGTAGGTGGCCGAGGCCAGGTGCCCGGCAGAGGGAGTTGGGCACAAAGGATGGCCTGTTTCCAGGGGTAAGTAAAGTCAGCTGCCCAGGTGCCTGATGTCAGTTTGTAGGAGGCCTTTGGCCCTCCATGGGAAGCCAGGCTTCCTGCTTGTGGCAGCTTGCATCTGGAAGAAATCCTGTTGCGTTTAGGATCGTAGGTGGCCGAGGCCTGGTGCCCGGCTGAGGGAGTTGGGCACAAATGATGGCCTTTTTCCAGGGGTAAGTAAAGTCAGCTGCCCAGGTGCCTGATGTCAGTTTGTAGGAGGCCTTTGGCTCTCCAAGGGAAGCAAGTCTTCCAGTTTGTGGCAGCTTGCATCTGGAAGAAATCCTGTTCCATTTAGGATTATAGGTGCACGGAGCCGGGTGCCCGGCAGAGGGAGTTGGGAAGAAAGGATGGCCTGTTTCCTGAGGAAAGTAAAGTCAGCTGCCCAGGTGCCTGATGTCAGTTTGTAGCAGGCCTATGGACCCCAAGTGATGGCAGTCTTCCTGTTCAAGGCAGCTTGCATCTGGCAGAAATCCTGTTCCGTTCAAGATTGTAGGTGGCTGAAGCCGGATGCCCGGCTGAGGGAGTTGGGAACAAAGGATGGCCTGTTTCCAGGGGTAAGTAAAGTCAGCTGCCCAGGTGCCTGATGTCAGTTTGTAGCAGGCCTTTGGCCCTCTAAGGGAAGGTAGTCTTCCAGTTTGTGGTAGCTTGCATCTGGAAGAAATCCTGTTCCGTTAAGGATCGTAGGTGGCCGAGGCCTGGTGCCCGGCAGAGGGAGTTGGGAACCTAGGACGGCCTGTTTCCAGGGGTAAGTAAAGTCAGCTGCCCAGGTGCCTGATGTCAGTTTGTAGGAGGCCTTTGGCCCTCCAAGGGAAGCTAGTCTTCCCGTTCGTGGCAGAATGCATCTTGAAGAAGTCCTGATCCGTTCGGGATTGTAGGTGGCCGAGGCCAGGTGCCCGGCAGAGGGAGTTGGGAACAAAGGATGGCCTGTTTCCAGTGGTAAGTAAAGTCAGCTACCCAGGTGCCTGATGTCAGTTTGCAGGTGGCAATTGTTCCTCCATGGGAAGCCAGGTTCCTGCTTGTGGCAGCTTGCATCTGGAATAAATCCTGTTCCGTTCGGGATTGTAGGTGGCCAAGGCCAGGTGCCCGGCAGACGGAGTTTGGCACAAATGATGGCCTGTTTCCAGGTAAGTAAAATCAGCTGCCCAGGTGCCTGATGTCAGTTTGTAGGAGGCCTTTGGCCCTCCATGGGAAGGTAGTCTTCCAGTTTGTGGCACCTTGCATCTGGAAGAATTCCTGTTTCGTTCGGGATTGTAGGTGGCCGACGCCTGGTGCCCTGCTGAGGGAGTTGGGCACAAAGCATGGCCTGTTTTCAGAGGTAAGTAAAGTCAGCTGCCCAGGTGCCTGATGTCAGTTTGTAGGAGGCCTTTGGCCCTCCATGGGAAGCCAGGCTTCCTGCTTGTGGCAGCTTGCATCTGGCAGAAATCCTGTTCCGTTCGGGATTGTAGGTGGCCGCGGCCTGGTTCCCGGCAGAGGGAGTTGGGCACAAAGGATGGCCTGTTTCCAGGGGTAAGTAAAGTCAGCTGCCCAGGTGCCTGATGTCAGTTTGTAGCAGGCCTTTGGCCCTCTAAGGGAAGGTAGTCTTCCAGTTTGTGGCAGCTTGCATCTGGAAGAAATCCTGTTCCGTTTAGGATCGTAGGTGGCCGAGGCCAGGTGCCCGGCTGAGGGAGTTGGGCACAAAGGATGACCTGTTTCCAGAAATAAGTAAAGTCATCTGCCCAGGTGCCTGATGTCAGTTTGTAGGAGGCCTTTGTCATCCCAAGTGATGCTAGTCTTCCAGTTCAAGGCAGCTTGAATCTTGAAAAAATCCTGTTCCGTTCAAGATTGTAGGTGGCTGAAGCCAGGTGCCCGGCAGAGGGAGTTGGGAACAAAGGATGGCCTGTTTTTAAGGGTAAGTAAAGTCAGCTGCCCAGGTGCCTGATGTCAGTTTGTAGGAGGCCTTTGGCCCTCCATGGGAAGCCAGGCTTCCAGCTTCTGGCAGCTTGCATCTGGAAGAAATCCTGATTCGTTCGGGATTGTAGGTGCACGGAGCCGGGTTCCCGGCAGAGGGCGTTGGGAACAAAGGATGGCCTGTTTCCAGGGGTAAGTAAAGTCAGCTGCCCAGGTGCCTGATGTCAGTTTGTAGGAGGCCTTTGGCCCTCCAAGGGAAGGCAGGCTTCCAGCTTGTGGCAGCTTGCATCTGGAAGAAATCCTGATCCGTTCGGGATTGTAGGTGGCCGGAGCCAGGTGCCCTGCTGAGGGAGTTGGGTACAAAGGATGGCCTGTTTCCATGGGTAAATAAACTCAGCTGCCCAGGTGCCTGATGTCAGTTTGTAGTAGGCCTTTGGCTCTCCAAGGGAAGCCAGGCTTCCAGCTTGTGGCAGCTTGCATCTGGAAGAAATCCTGTTCCGTTTGGGATTGTAGGTGGCCGAGGCCTGGTGCCCGGCAGAGGGAGTTGGGCACAAAGGATGGCCTGTTTCCAGGGGTAAATAAAGTCAGCTGCCCAGGTGCCTGATGTCAGTTTGTAGTAGGCCTTTGGCTCTCCTTGGGAAGCTAGTCTTCCAGTTTGTGGCAGCTTGCATCTTGAAGAAATCTTGTTCCGTTCGGGATTGTAGGTGGCCAAGGCCAGGTGCCCGGCAGAGGGAGTTTGGCACAAAGGATGGCCTGTTTCCAGGGGTAAGTAAAGTCAGCTGCCCAGGTGCCTGATGTCAGTCTGTAGGAGGCCTTTGGCCCTCCTTGGGAAGGAAGTCTTCCTGTTTGTGGCACCTTGCATCTGGAAGAAATCCTGTTTCGTTCGGGATTGTAGGTTGCCGACGCCTGGTGCCCGGCAGAGGGAGTTGGGCACAAAGGATGGCATGTTTTCAGAGGTAAGTACAGTCAGCAGCCCAGGTGCCTGATGTCAGTTTGTAGGAGGCCTTTGGCCCTCCATGGGAAGCCAGGCTTCCTGCTTGTGGCAGCTTGCATCTCTCAGAAATCCTGTTCCGTTCAGGATTTTAGGTGGCCGAGGCCTGGTGCCCGGCAGAGGGAGTTGGGCACAAAGGATGGCCTGTTTCCAGGGGTAAGTAAAGTCAGCTGCCCAGGTGCCTGATGTCAGTTTGTAGCAGGCCTTTGGCCCTCTAAGGGAAGGTAGTCTTCCAGTTTCTGGCAGCTTGCATCTGGAAGAAATCCTGTTCCGTTTAGGATCGTAGGTGGCCGAGTCCAGGTGCCCGGCAGAGGGAGTTGGGAACAAAGGATGGCCTGTTTCCAGAGGTAAGTAAAGTCATCTGCCCAGGTGCCTGATGTCAGTTTGTAGGAGGCCTTTGGCCCCCCAAGTGATGCTAGTCTTCCATTTCAAGGCAGCTTGCATCTTGAAAAAATCCTGTTCTGTTCAAGATTGTAGGTGGCTGAAGCCAGGTGCCCGGCAGAGGGAGTTGGGCACAAAGGATGGTCTGTTTTTAGGGGTAAGTAAAGTCAGCTGCCCAGGTGCCTGATGTCAGTTTGCAGGTGGCAATTGTTCCTCCATGGGAAGCCAGGCTTCCAGCTTGTGGCAGTTTGCATCTGGAAGAAATCCTGTTCCGTTTGGGATTGTAGGTGGCTGAGGCCTGGTGCCCAGCAGAGGGAGTTGGGCACAAAGGATGGCCTGTTTCCAGAGGTAAGTAAAGTCAGCTGCCCAGGTGCCTGATGTCAGTTTGTAGCAGGCCTTTGGCCCTCTAAGGGAAGGTAGTCTTCCAGTTTGTGGCAGCTTGCATCTGGAAGAAATGCTGTTCCGTTTGGGATTGTAGCTGGCCGAGCCCAGGTGCCCGGCAGAGGGAGTTGGGCACAAATGATGGCCTGTTTCCAGGGGTAAGTAAAGTCAGCTGCCCCGGTGCCTGATGTCAGTTTGTTGCAGGCCTATGGCCCCCCACGTGATGCTAGTCTTCCTGTTCAAGGCAGCTTGCATCTTGAAAAAATCCTGTTCCGTTCAAGATTGTAGGTGGCTGAGGCCTGGTTCCCGGCAGAGGAAGTTGGGCACAAAGG
The DNA here is from genome assembly GCF_029207755.1 of Chamaea fasciata. NCBI lineage: Eukaryota > Metazoa > Chordata > Aves > Passeriformes > Sylviidae > Chamaea > Chamaea fasciata. Next base: position 54,107 of record NW_027094266.1, on the reverse strand, counting down.
ATGGCCTGTTTCCAGGGGTAAGTAAAGTCAGCTGCCCAGGTGCCTGATGTCAGTTTGCAGGTGGCAATTGTTCCTCCAAGGGAAGCTAGTCTTCCAGTACGTGGCAGCATGCATCTGGAAGAAATCCTGTTCCGTTCGGGATTGTAGGTGGCCGAGGCCAGGTGCCCGGCAGAGGGAGTTGGGCACAAAGGATGGCCTGTTTCCAGGGGTAAGTAAAGTCAGCTGCCCAGGTGCCTGATGTCAGTTTGTAGGAGGCCTTTGGCCCTCCATGGGAAGCCAGGCTTCCTGCTTGTGGCAGCTTTCATCTGGAAGAAATCCTGTTCCGTTTAGGATCGTAGGTGGCCGAGGCCTGGTGCCCGGCTGAGGGAGTTGGGCACAAAGGATGGCCTGTTTCCAGGGGTAAGTAAAGTCAGCTGCCCAGGTGCCTGATGTCAGTTTGTAGGAGGCCTTTGGCCCTCCAAGGGAAGCAAGTCTTCCAGTTTGTGGCAGCTTGCATCTGGAAGAAATCCTGTTCCGTTCGGGATTGTAGGTGGCCGAGGCCAGGTGCCCGGCAGAGGGAGTTGGGCACAAATGATGGCCTGTTTCCAGGGGTAAGTAAAGTCAGCTGCCCAGGTGCCTGATGTCAGTTTGTAGGAGGCCTATGGCCCCCCAAGTGATGGTAGTCTTCCTGTTCAAGGCAGCTTGCATCTTGAAAAAATCCTGTTCCGTTCAAGATTGTAGGTGGCTGAAGCCGGATGCCCGGCTGAGGGAGTTTGGAACAAAGGATGGCCTGTTTTTAGGGGTAAGTAAAGTCAGCTGCCCAGGTGCCTGATGTCATTTTTAGGAGGCCTTTGGCCCTCCATGGGAAGCCAGGCTTCCTGCTTGTGGCAGCTTGCATCTGGCAGAAATCCTGTTCCGTTCAGGATTGTAGGTGGCTGAGGCCTGGTTCCCGGCAGAGGAAGTTGGGCACAAAGGATGGCCTGTTTCCAGGGGGAAGTAAAGTCAGCTGCCCAGGTGCCTGATGTCAGTTTGTAGGAGGCCTTTGGCCCTCTAAGGGAAGCTAGTCTTCCAGTTTGTGGCAGCTTGCATCTGGAAGAAATGCTGTTCCGTTCGGGATTGTAGGTGGCCAAGGCCAGGTGCCCGGCAGAGGGAGTTGGGCACAAATGATGGCCTGTTTCCAGGGGTAAGTAAAGTCAGCTGCCCAGGTGCCTGATATCAGTTTGTAGGAGGCCTTTGGCCCTCCAAGGGAAGCTAGTCTTCCAGTTCGTGGCAGCATGCATCTGGAAGAAGTCCTGTTCCGTTCGGGATTGTAGGTGGCCGAGGCCAGGTGCCCGGCAGAGGGAGTTGGGTACAAAGGATGGCCTGTTTCCAGGGGTAAGTAAAGTCAGCTGCCCAGGTGCCTGATGTCACTTTGTAGGAGGCCTTTGGCCCTCCATGGGAAGCCAGGCTTCCTGCTTGTGGCAGCTTGCATCTGGCAGAAATCCTGTTCCGTTCGGGATTGTAGGTGGCTGAGGCCTGGTTCCCGGCAGAGGGAGTTGGGCACAAATGATGGCCTGTTTCCAGGGGTAAGTAAAGTCAGCTGCCCAGGTGCCTGATGTAAGTTTATAGCAGGCCTTTGGCCCGCTAAGGGAAGGTAGTCTTCCAGTTTGTGGCAGCTTGCATCTGGAAGAAATCCTGTTCCGTTTAGGATCGTAGGTGGCCGAGGCCTGGTGCCCAACAGAGGGAGTTGGGAACAAAGGATGGCCTGTTTCCAGGGGTAAGTAAAGTCATGTACCCAGGTGCCTGATGTCAGTTTGTAGGAGGCCTTTGGCCCTCCAAGGGAAGCAAGTCTTCCAGTTTGTGGCAGCTTGGATCTGGAAGAAATCCTGTTCCGTTCGGGATTGTAGGTGGCCGAGACTACGTGCCCGGCAGAGGGAGTTGGGCACAAATGATGGCCTGTTTCCAGGGGTAAGTAAAGTCAGCTGCCCAGGTGCCTGATGTCAGTTTGTTACAGGCCTATGGCCCCCCAAGTGATGCTAGTCTTCCTGTTCAAGGCAGCTTGCATCTTGAAAAAATCCTGTTCCGTACAAGATTGTAGGTGGCTGAAGCCAGGTGCCCGGCAGAGGGAGTTGGGAACAAAGGATGGCCTGTTTTTAGGGGTAAGTAAAGTCAGCTGCCCAGGTGCCTGATGTCAGTTTGTAGGAGGCCTTTGGCCCTCCATGGGAAGCCAGGCCTCCTGCTTCTGGCAGCTTGCATCTGGAAGAAATCCTGTTCCGTTCGGGATTGTAGGTGCACGGAGCCGGGTTCCCGGCAGCGGGCGTTGGGCACAAAGGATGGCCTGTTTCCAGGGGTAAGTAAAGTCAGATGCCCAGGTGCCTGATGTCAGTTTGTAGGAGGCCTTTGGCCCTCCATGGGAAGCCAGGCTTCCTGCTTGTGGCAGCTTCCATCTGGCAGAAATCCTGTTCCGTTCGGGATTGTAGGTGGCTGAGGCCTGGTTCCCGGCAGAGGGAGTTGGGCACAAAGGATGGCCTGTTTCCAGGGGTAAGTAAAGTCAGCTGCCCAGGTGCCTGATGTAAGTTTATAGCAGGCCATTGGCCCGCTAAGGGAAGGTAGTCTTCCAGTTTGTGGCAGCTTGCATCTGGAAGAAATCCAGTTCCGTTTAGGATCGTAGGTGGCCGAGGCCTGGTGCCCGGCTGAGGGAGTTGGGAACAAAGGATGGCCTGTTTCCAGGGGTAAGTAAAGTCATGCACCCAGGTGCCTGATTTCAGTTTGTAGGAGGCCTTTGGCCCTCCAAGGGAAGCAAGTCTTCCAGTTTGTGGCAGCTTGGATCTGGAAGAAATCCTGTTCCGTTCGGGATTGTAGGTGGCCGAGACTACGTGCCCGGCAGAGGGAGTTGGGCACAAATGATGGCCTGTTTCCAGGGGTAAGTAAAGTCAGCTGCCCAGGTGCCTGATGTCAGTTTGTTACAGGCCTATGGCCCCCCAAGTGATGCTAGTCTTCCTGTTCAAGGCAGCTTGCATCTTGAAAAAATCCTGTTCCGTTCAAGATTGTAGGTGGCTGAAGCCAGGTGCCCGGCAGAGGGAGTTGGGAACAAAGGATGGCCTGTTTTTAGGGGCGAAGTAAAGTCAGCTGCCCAGGTGCCTGATGTCAGTTTGTAGGAGGCCTTTGGCCCTCCATGGGAAGCCAGGCTTCCTGCTTGTGGCAGCTTGCATCTGGAAGAAATCCTGTTCCGTTCGGGATTGTAGGTGCACGGAGCCGGGTTCCCGGCAGCGGGCGTTGGGCACAAAGGATGGCCTGTTTCCAGGGGTAAGTAAAGTCAGCTGCCCAGGTGCCTGATGTCAGTTTGTAGGAGGCCTTTGGCTTTCCATGAGAAGCCAGGCTTCCAGCTTGTGGCAGCTTGCATCTGGAAGAAATCCTGTTCCGTTTGGGATTGTAGGTGGCCGAGGCCTGGTGCCCGGCAGAGGGAGTTGGGCACAAAGGATGGCCTGTTTCCAGGGGTAAGTAAAGTCAGCTGCCCAGGTGCCTGATGTCAGTTTGCAGGTGGCAATTGTTCCTCCATGGGAAGCCAGGCTTCCTGCTTGTGGCAGCTTGCATCTGGAAGAAATCCTGTTCCGTTCGGGATTGTAGGTGGCTGGAGCCAGGTGCCCTGCTGAGGGAGTTGGGTACAAAGGATGGCCTGTTTCCAGGGGTAAATAAAGTCAGCTGCCCAGGTGCCTGATGTCAGTTTGTAGGAGGCCTTTGGCCCTCCATGGGAAGCCAGGCTTCCTGCTTGTGGCAGCTTGCATCTGAAAGAAATGCTGTTCCGTTCGGGATTGTAGGTGACCGGAGCCAGGTGCCCTGCTGAGGGAGTTGGGAAAAAAGGATGGCCTGTTTCCAGGGTAAGTAAAGTCAGCTGCCCAGGTGCCTGGTGTCAGTTTGTAAGAGGCCTTTGGAACTCCAAGGGAAGCCGGGCTTCCAGTTTGTGGCAGCTTGCATCTGGAAGAAATCCTGTTCCGTTTGGGATTGTAGGTGGCCGAGGCCAGGTGCCCGGCAGAGGGAGTTGGGCACAAAGGATGGCCTGTTTCCAGGGGGAAGTAAAGTCAGCTGCCCAGGTGCCTGATGTCAGTTTGTAGGAGGCCTTTGGCCCTCTAAGGGAAGCTAGTCTTCCAGTTTGTGGCAGCTTGCATCTGGCAGAAATCCTGTTCCGTTCGGGATTGTAGGTGGCTGAGGCCTGGTTCCCGGCAGAGGGAGTTGGGCACAAAGGATGGCCTGTTTCCAGGGGTAAGTAAAGTCAGCTGCCCAGGTGCCTGATGTAAGTTTATAGCAGGCCTTTGGCCCGCTAAGGGAAGGTAGTCTTCCAGTTTGTGGCAGCTTGCATCTGGAAGAAATCCTGTTCCCTTTAGGATCGTAGGTGGCCGAGGCCTGGTGCCCAACAGAGGGAGTTGGGAACAAAGGATGGCCTGTTTCCAGGGGTAAGTAAAGTCATGTACCCAGGTGCCTGATGTCAGTTTGTAGGAGGCCTTTGGCCCTCCAAGGGAAGCAAGTCTTCCAGTTTGTGGCAGCTTGGATCTGGAAGAAATCCTGTTCCGTTCGGGATTGTAGGTGGCCGAGACTACGTGCCCGGCAGAGGGAGTTGGGCACAAATGATGGCCTGTTTCCAGGGGTAAGTAAAGTCAGCTGCCCAGGTGCCTGATGTCAGTTTGTTACAGGCCTATGGCCCCCCAAGTGATGCTAGTCTTCCTGTTCAAGGCAGCTTGCATCTTGAAAAAATCCTGTTCCGTTCAAGATTGTAGGTGGCTGAAGCCAGGTGCCCAGCAGAGGGAGTTGGGAACAAAGGATGGCCTGTTTTTAGGGGTAAGTAAAGTCAGCTGCCCAGGTGCCTGATGTCAGTTTGTAGGAGGCCTTTGGCCCTCCATGGGAAGCCAGGCTTCCTGCTTGTGGCAGCTTGCATCTGGAAGAAATCCTGTTCCGTTCGGGATTGTAGGTGCACGGAGCCGGGTTCCCGGCAGCGGGCGTTGGGCACAAAGGATGGCCTGTTTCCAGGGGTAAGTAAAGTCAGCTGCCCAGGTGCCTGATGTCAGTTTGTAGGAGGCCTTTGGCCCTCCATGGGAAGCCAGGCTTCCTGCTTGTGGCAGCTTCCATCTGGCAGAAATCCTGTTCCGTTCGGGATTGTAGGTGGCTGAGGCCTGGTTCCCGGCAGAGGGAGTTGGGCACAAAGGATGGCCTGTTTCCAGGGGTAAGTAAAGTCAGCTGCCCAGGTGCCTGATGTAAGTTTATAGCAGGCCATTGGCCCGCTAAGGGAAGGTAGTCTTCCAGTTTGTGGCAGCTTGCATCTGGAAGAAATCCAGTTCCGTTTAGGATCGTAGGTGGCCGAGGCCTGGTGCCCGGCTGAGGGAGTTGGGAACAAAGGATGGCCTGTTTCCAGGGGTAAGTAAAGTCATGCACCCAGGTGCCTGATTTCAGTTTGTAGGAGGCCTTTGGCCCTCCAAGGGAAGCAAGTCTTCCAGTTTGTGGCAGCTTGGATCTGGAAGAAATCCTGTTCCGTTCGGGATTGTAGGTGGCCGAGACTACGTGCCCGGCAGAGGGAGTTGGGCACAAATGATGGCCTGTTTCCAGGGGTAAGTAAAGTCAGCTGCCCAGGTGCCTGATGTCAGTTTGTTACAGGCCTATGGCCCCCCAAGTGATGCTAGTCTTCCTGTTCAAGGCAGCTTGCATCTTGAAAAAATCCTGTTCCGTTCAAGATTGTAGGTGGCTGAAGCCAGGTGCCCGGCAGAGGGAGTTGGGAACAAAGGATGGCCTGTTTTTAGGGGTAAGTAAAGTCAGCTGCCCAGGTGCCTGATGTCAGTTTGTAGGAGGCCTTTGGCCCTCCATGGGAAGCCAGGCTTCCTGCTGGTGGCAGCTTGCATCTGGAAGAAATCCTGTTCCGTTCGGGATTGTAGGTGCACGGAGCCGGGTTCCCGGCAGCGGGCGTTGGGCACAAAGGATGGCCTGTTTCCAGGGGTAAGTAAAGTCAGCTGCCCAGGTGCCTGATGTCAGTTTGTAGGAGGCCTTTGGCCCTCCATGAGAAGCCAGGCTTCCAGCTTGTGGCAGCTTGCATCTGGAAGAAATCCTGTTCCGTTTGGGATTGTAGGTGGCCGAGGCCTGGTGCCCGGCAGAGGGAGTTGGGCACAAAGGATGGCCTGTTTCCAGGGGTAAGTAAAGTCAGCTGCCCAGGTGCCTGATGTCAGTTTGCAGGTGGCAATTGTTCCTCCATGGGAAGCCAGGCTTCCTGCTTGTGGCAGCTTGCATCTGGAAGAAATCCTGTTCCATTCGGGATTGTAGGTGGCTGGAGCCAGGTGCCCTGCTGAGGGAGTTGGGTACAAAGGATGGCCTGTTTCCAGGGGTAAATAAAGTCAGCTGCCCAGGTGCCTGATGTCAGTTTGTAGGAGGCCTTTGGCCCTCCATGGGAAGCCAGGCGTCCTGCTTGTGGCAGCTTGCATCTGAAAGAAATGCTGTTCCGTTCGGGATTGTAGGTGACCGGAGCCAGGTGCCCTGCTGAGGGAGTTGGGAAAAAAGGATGGCCTGTTTCCAGGGTAAGTAAAGTCAGCTGCCCAGGTGCCTGGTGTCACTTTGTAAGAGGCCTTTGGAACTCCAAGGGAAGCCGGGCTTCCAGTTTGTGGCAGCTTGCATCTGGAAGAAATCCTGTTCCGTTCGGGATTGTAGGTGGCCGAGGCCAGGTGCCCGGCAGAGGGAGTTGGGCACAAAGGATGGCCTGTTTCCAGGGGTAAGTAAAGTCAGCTGCCCAGGTGCCTGATGTCAGTTTGTAAGAGGCCTTTGGCCCTCCAAGGGAAGGTAGTCTTCCAGTTTGTGGCAGCTTGCATCTGGAAGAAATCCTGTTCCGTTTAGGATCGTAGGTGGCCGAGGCCTGGTGCCCGGCTGAGGGAGGTGGGCACAAAGGATGGCCTGTTTCCAGAGGTAAGTAAAGTCATGTACCCAGGTGCCTGATGTCAGTTTGTAGGAGGCCTTTGGCCCTCCAAGGGAAGCAAGTCTTCCAGTTTGTGGCAGCTTGGATCTGGAAGAAATCCTGTTCCGTTCGGGATTTTAGGTGGCCGAGACTACGTGCCCGGCAGAGGGAGTTGGGCACAAATGATGGCCTGTTTCCAGGGGTAAGTAAAGTCAGCTGCCCAGGTGCCTGATGTCAGTTTGTTACAGGCCTATGGCCCCCCAAGTGATGCTAGTCTTCCTGTTCAAGGCAGCTTGCATCTTGAAAAAATCCTGTTCCGTTCAAGATTGTAGGTGGCTGAAGCCAGGTGCCCGGCAGAGGGAGTTGGGAACAAAGGATGGCCTGTTTTTAGGGGTAAGTAAAGTCAGCTGCCCAGGTGCCTGATGTCAGTTTGTAGGAGGCCTTTGGCCCTCCATGGGAAGCCAGGCTTCCTGCTTGTGGCAGCTTGCATCTGGAAGAAATCCTGTTCCGTTCGGGATTGTAGGTGCACGGAGCCGGGTTCCCGGCAGCGGGCGTTGGGCACAAAGGATGGCCTGTTTCCAGGGGTAAGTAAAGTCAGCTGCCCAGGTGCCTGATGTCAGTTTGTAGGAGGCCTTTGGCCCTCCATGAGAAGCCAGGCTTCCAGCTTGTGGCAGCTTGCATCTGGAAGAAATCCTGTTCCGTTTGGGATTGTAGGTGGCCGAGGCCTGGTGCCCGGCAGAGGGAGTTGGGCACAAAGGATGGCCTGTTTCCAGGGGTAAGTAAAGTCAGCTGCCCAGGTGCCTGATGTCAGTTTGCAGGTGGCAATTGTTCCTCCATGGGAAGCCAGGCTTCCTGCTTGTGGCAGCTTGCATCTGGAAGAAATCCTGTTCCGTTCGGGATTGTAGGTGGCTGGAGCCAGGTGCCCTGCTGAGGGAGTTGGGTACAAAGGATGGCCTGTTTCCAGGGGTAAATAAAGTCAGCTGCCCAGGTGCCTGATGTCAGTTTGTAGGAGGCCTTTGGCCCTCCATGGGAAGCCAGGCTTCCTGCTTGTGGCAGCTTGCATCTGAAAGAAATGCTGTTCCGTTCGGGATTGTAGGTGACCGGAGCCAGGTGCCCTGCTGAGGGAGTTGGGAAAAAAGGATGGCCTGTTTCCAGGGTAAGTAAAGTCAGCTGCCCAGGTGCCTGGTGTCAGTTTGTAAGAGGCCTTTGGAACTCCAAGGGAAGCCGGGCTTCCAGTTTGTGGCAGCTTGCATCTGGAAGAAATCCTGTTCCGTTCGGGATTGTAGGTGGCCGAGGCCAGGTGCCCGGCAGAGGGAGTTGGGCACAAAGGATGGCCTGTTTCCAGGGGGAAGTAAAGTCAGCTGCCCAGGTGCCTGATGTCAGTTTGTAGGAGGCCTTTGGCCCTCTAAGGGAAGCTAGTCTTCCCGTTTGTGGCAGCTTGCATCTGGAAGAAATCCTGTTCCGTTTAGGATCGTAGGTGGCCGAGGCCTGGTGCCCGGCTGAGGGAGGTGGGCACAAAGGATGGCCTGTTTCCAGAGGTAAGTAAAGTCATGTACCCAGGTGCCTGATGTCAGTTTGTAGGAGGCCTTTGTCCCTCCATGGGAAGCCAGGCTTCCTGCTTGTGGCAGCTTGCATCTGGCAGAAATCCTGTTCCGTTCGGGATTGTAGGTGGCTGAGGCCTGGTTCCCGGCAGAGGGAGTTGGGCACAAAGGATGGCCTGTTTCCAGGGGTAAGTAAAGTCAGCTGCCCAGGTGCCTGATGTAAGTTTATAGCAGGCCTTTGGCCCGCTAAGGGAAGGTAGTCTTCCAGTTTGTGGCAGCTTGCATCTGGAAGAAATCCTGTTCCCTTTAGGATCGTAGGTGGTCGAGGCCTGGTGCCCAACAGAGGGAGTTGGGAACAAAGGATGGCCTGTTTCCAGGGGTAAGTAAAGTCATGTACCCAGGTGCCTGATGTCAGTTTGTAGGAGGCCTTTGGCCCTCCAAGGGAAGCAAGTCTTCCAGTTTGTGGCAGCTTGGATCTGGAAGAAATCCTGTTCCGTTCGGGATTGTAGGTGGCCGAGACTACGTGCCCGGCAGAGGGAGTTGGGCACAAATGATGGCCTGTTTCCAGGGGTAAGTAAAGTCAGCTGCCCAGGTGCCTGATGTCAGTTTGTTACAGGCCTATGGCCCCCCAAGTGATGCTAGTCTTCCTGTTCAAGGCAGCTTGCATCTTGAAAAAGTCCTGTTCCGTTCAAGATTGTAGGTGGCTGAAGCCAGGTGCCCGGCAGAGGGAGTTGGGAACAAAGGATGGCCTGTTTTTAGGGGTAAGTAAAGTCAGCTGCCCAGGTGCCTGATGTCAGTTTGTAGGAGGCCTTTGGCCCTCCATGGGAAGCCAGGCTTCCTGCTTGTGGCAGCTTGCATCTGGAAGAAATCCTGTTCCGTTCGGGATTGTAGGTGCACGGAGCCGGGTTCCCGGCAGCGGGCGTTGGGCACAAAGGATGGCCTGTTTCCAGGGGTAAGTAAAGTCAGATGCCCAGGTGCCTGATGTCAGTTTGTAGGAGGCCTTTGGCCCTCCATGGGAAGCCAGGCTTCCTGCTTGTGGCAGCTTGCATCTGGCAGAAATCCTGTTCCGTTCGGGATTGTAGGTGGCTGAGGCCTGGTTCCCGGCAGAGGGAGTTGGGCACAAAGGATGGCCTGTTTCCAGGGGTAAGTAAAGTCAGCTGCCCAGGTGCCTGATGTAAGTTTATAGCAGGCCATTGGCCCGCTAAGGGAAGGTAGTCTTCCAGTTTGTGGCAGCTTGCATCTGGAAGAAATCCAGTTCCGTTTAGGATCGTAGGTGGCCGAGGCCTGGTGCCCGGCTGAGGGAGTTGGGAACAAAGGATGGCCTGTTTCCAGGGGTAAGTAAAGTCATGCACCCAGGTGCCTGATTTCAGTTTGTAGGAGGCCTTTGGCCCTCCAAGGGAAGCAAGTCTTCCAGTTTGTGGCAGCTTGGATCTGGAAGAAATCCTGTTCCGTTCGGGATTGTAGGTGGCCGAGACTACGTGCCCGGCAGAGGGAGTTGGGCACAAATGATGGCCTGTTTCCAGGGGTAAGTAAAGTCAGCTGCCCAGGTGCCTGATGTCAGTTTGTTACAGGCCTATGGCCCCCCAAGTGATGCTAGTCTTCCTGTTCAAGGCAGCTTGCATCTTGAAAAAATCCTGTTCCGTTCAAGATTGTAGGTGGCTGAAGCCAGGTGCCCGGCAGAGGGAGTTGGGAACAAAGGATGGCCTGTTTTTAGGGGTAAGTAAAGTCAGCTGCCCAGGTGCCTGATGTCAGTTTGTAGGAGGCCTTTGGCCCTCCATGGGAAGCCAGGCTTCCTGCTGGTGGCAGCTTGCATCTGGAAGAAATCCTGTTCCGTTCGGGATTGTAGGTGCACGGAGCCGGGTTCCCGGCAGCGGGCGTTGGGCACAAAGGATGGCCTGTTTCCAGGGGTAAGTAAAGTCAGCTGCCCAGGTGCCTGATGTCAGTTTGTAGGAGGCCTTTGGCCCTCCATGAGAAGCCAGGCTTCCAGCTTGTGGCAGCTTGCATCTGGAAGAAATCCTGTTCCGTTTGGGATTGTAGGTGGCCGAGGCCTGGTGCCCGGCAGAGGGAGTTGGGCACAAAGGATGGCCTGTTTCCAGGGGTAAGTAAAGTCAGCTGCCCAGGTGCCTGATGTCAGTTTGCAGGTGGAAATTGTTCCTCCATGGGAAGCCAGGCTTCCTGCTTGTGGCAGCTTTCATCTGGAAGAAATCCTGTTCCGTTCGGGATTGTAGGTGGCTGGAGCCAGGTGCCCTGCTGAGGGAGTTGGGTACAAAGGATGGCCTGTTTCCAGGGGTAAATAAAGTCAGCTGCCCAGGTGCCTGATGTCAGTTTGTAGGAGGCCTTTGGCCCTCCATGGGAAGCCAGGCTTCCTGCTTGTGGCAGCTTGCATCTGAAAGAAATGCTGTTCCGTTCGGGATTGTAGGTGACCGGAGCCAGGTGCCCTGCTGAGGGAGTTGGGAAAAAAGGATGGCCTGTTTCCAGGGTAAGTAAAGTCAGCTGCCCAGGTGCCTGGTGTCAGTTTGTAAGAGGCCTTTGGAACTCCAAGGGAAGCCGGGCTTCCAGTTTGTGGCAGCTTGCATCTGGAAGAAATCCTGTTCCGTTCGGGATTGTAGGTGGCCGAGGCCAGGTGCCCGGCAGAGGGAGTTGGGCACAAAGGATGGCCTGTTTCCAGGGGTAAGTAAAGTCAGCTGCCCAGGTGCCTGATGTCAGTTTCTAAGAGGCCTTTGGCCTTCCAAGGGAAGGTAGTCTTCCAGTTTGTGGCAGCTTGCATCTGGAAGAAATCCTGTTCCGTTTAGGATCGTAGGTGGCCGAGGCCTGGTGCCCGGCTGAGGGAGGTGGGCACAAAGGATGGCCTGTTTCCAGAGGTAAGTAAAGTCATGTACCCAGGTGCCTGATGTCAGTTTGTAGGAGGCCTTTGGCCCTCCAAGGGAAGCAAGTCTTCCAGTTTGTGGCAGCTTGGATCTGGAAGAAATCCTGTTCCGTTCGGGATTTTAGGTGGCCGAGACTACGTGCCCGGCAGAGGGAGTTGGGCACAAATGATGGCCTGTTTCCAGGGGTAAGTAAAGTCAGCTGCCCAGGTGCCTGATGTCAGTTTGTTACAGGCCTATGGCCCCCCAAGTGATGCTAGTCTTCCTGTCCAAGGCAGCTTGCATCTGGAAAAAATCCTGTTCCGTTCAAGATTGTAGGTGGCTGAAGCCAGGTGCCCGGCAGAGGGAGTTGGGAACAAAGGATGGCCTGTTTCCAGGGGGAAGTAAAGTCAGCTGCCCAGGTGCCTGATGTCAGTTTGTAGCAGGCCTTTGGCCCGCTAAGGGAAGGTAGTCTTCCAGTTTGTGGCAGCTTGCATCTGGAAGAAATCCTGTTCCGTTCGGGATTGTAGGTGGCCGGCGCCTGGTGCCCGGCAGAGGGAGTTGGGAACAAAGGATGGCCTGTTTCCAGAGGTAAGTAAAGTCAGCTGCCCAGGTGCCTGATGTCAGTTTGTAAGAGGCCTTTGACCCTCTAATGGGAGCTAGTCTTCCAGTTTGTGGCAGCTTGCATCTGGAAGAAATGCTGTTCCGTTCCGGATTGTAGGTGGCCGAGGCCAGGTGCCCGGCAGAGGGAGTTGGGCAGAAAGGATGGCCTGTTTCCAGGAGTAAGTAAAGTCAGCTGCCCAGGTGCCTGATGTCAGTTTGTAGGAGGCCTTTGGCCCTCCATGGGAAGCCAGGCTTCCTGCTTGTGGCAGCTTGTATCTGGAAGAAATCCTGTTCCGTTCGGGATAGTAGGTGGCCGAGGCCTGGTGTCCGGCAGAGGGAGTTGGGCACAAAAGATGGCCTGTTTCCAGGGTTAAGAAAAGACACCTGCCCAGGTGCCTGATGTCAGTTTGTAGCAGGCCTTTGGCCCTCTAAGGGAAGGTAGTCTTCCAGTTTGTGGCCGCTTGCATCTGGAAGAAATCCTATTCCGTTTAGGATCGTAGGTGGCCGAGGCCTGGTGCCCGGCCGAGGGAGTTGGGCACAAATGATGGCCTGTTTCCAGGGGTAAGTAAAGTCAGCTGCCCAGGTGCCTGGTGTCAGTTTGTAGGAGGCCTTTGGCCCTCCAAGGGAAGCAAGTCTTCCAGTTTGTGGAAGCTTGCATCTGGAAGAAATCCTGTTCCGTTCGGGATTGTAGGTGGCCGAGGCCAGGTGCCCGGCAGAGGGAGTTGGGCACAAATGATGGCCTGTTTCCAGGGGTAAGTAAAGTCAGCAGCCCAGGTGCCTGATGTCAGTTTGTTGCAGGCCTATGGCCCACCAAGTGAGGCTAGTCTTCCTGTCCAAGGCAGCTTGCATCTGGTAAAAATCCTGTTCCTTTCAAGATTGTAGGTGGCTGAAGCCAGGTGCCCGGCAGAGGGAGTTGGGCACAAATGATGGCCTGTTTCCAGGGGTAAGTAAAGTCAGCTGCCCGGGTGCCTGATGTCAGTTTGTAGGAGGCCTTTGGCTTTCCAAGGGAAGCCGGGCTTCCAGCTTGTGGCAGCTTTCATCTGGAAGAAATCCTGTTCCGTTTGGGATTGTAGGTGGCCGAGGCCTGTTGCCCGGCAGAGGGAGTTGGGCACAAAGGATGGCCAGTTTCCAGAGGTAAGTAAAGTCAGCTGCCCAGGTGCCTGATGTCAGTTTGTAGGAGGCCTTTGGCCCTCCAAGGGAAGCCAGGCTTCCAGCTTGTGGCAGCTTGCATCTGGAAGAAATCGTGTTCCGTTTGGGAATGTAGGTGGCCGAGGCCTGGTGCCCGGCAGAAACAGTTGGGCACAAAGGATGGCCTGTTTCCAGGGGTAAGTAAAGTCAGCTGCCCAGGTGCCTGATGTCAGTTTGTAGGAGGCCTTTGGCCCTCCATGGGAAGCCGGGCTTCCTGCTTGTGGCAGCTTGCATCTGGAAGAAATCCTGTTCCGTTCGGGATTGTAGGTGGCCGAGGCCAGGTGCCCGGCTAAGGGAGTTGGGCACAAAAGATGGCCTTTTTCCCGGGGTAAGAAAAGACAGCTGCCCAGGTGCCTGATGTCAGTTTGTAGCAGGCCTTTGGCCCTCTATGGGAAGGTAGTCTACCAGTTTGTGGCAGCTTGCATCTGGAAGAAATCGTGTTCCGTTTAGGATCGTAGGTGGCTGAGGCCTGGTGTCCGGCTGAGGGAGTTGGGAACAAAGGATGGCCTGTTTCCAGGGGTAAGTAAAGTCAGCTGCCCAGGTGCCTGATGTCAGTTTGTAGCAGGCCTTTGGCCCTCCAAGGGAAACTAGTCTTCCAGTTTGTGGCAGCTTGCATCTGGAAGAAATCCTGTTCCGTTCGGTATCATAGGTGGCCGAGGCCTGGTGCCCGGCAGAGGGAGTTGAGAACAAAGGATGGCCTGTTTCCAGGAGTAAGTAAAGTCACCTGCCCAGGTGTTTGGTGTCAGTTTGTAGGAGGCCTTTGGCCCTCCAAGGAAAGCAAGTCTTCCAGTTTGTGGCAGCTTGCATCTGGAAGAAATCCTGTTCCGTTCGAGATTGTTGGTGTCCGAGGCCAGGTGCCCGGCAGAGGGAGTAGGGCACAAAGGATGGCCTGTTTTCAGGGGTAAGTAAAGTCAGCTGCCCAGGTGCCTGTGTCAGTTTGTTGCAGGCCTATGGCCCTCCAAGTGATGCTTGTCTTCCTGTTCAAGGCAGCTTGCATCTGGAAAAAATCCTGTTCCGTTCAAGACTGTAGGTGGCTGAAGTTGGGTGCCCGGCAGAGGGAGTTGGGAACAAAGGATGGCCTGTTTTTAGGGGTAAGTAAAGTCAGCTGCCCAGGTGCCTGATGTCAGTTTGTAGGAGGCCTTTGGCGCTCCATGGGAAGCCAGGTTTCCTGCTTGTGGCAGCTTGCATCTTTAAGAAATCCTGTTCCGTTTGGGATCGTAGGTGGCCGAGGCCAGGTGCCCGGCAGAGGGAGTTGGGCACAAAGGATGGCCTGTTTCCAGGGGTAAGTAAAGTCAGCTGCCCAGGGGCCTGATGTCAGTTTGTAGGAGGCCTTTGGCCCTCCAAGGGAAGCCAGGCTTCCAGCTTGCGGCAGCTTGCATCTGGAAGAAATCCTGTCCCGTTTGGGATTGTAGGTGGCCGAGGCCAGGTGCCCGGCAGAAGGAGTTGGGCACAAAGGATGGCCTGTTTCCAGGGGTAAGTAAAGTCAGCTGCCCAGGTGCCTGATGTCAGTTTGTAGGAGGCATTTGTCCCTCCAAGTGCAGCCAGGCTTCCAGCTTGTGGCAGCTTGCATCTGGAAGAAATCCTGTTCCGTTTGGGATCGTAGGTGGCCGAGGCCTGGTGCCCTGCTGCGGGAGTTGGGAACAAAGGATGGCCTGTTTCCAGGGGTAAGTAAAGTCAGCTGCCCAGGTGCCTGATGTCAGTTTGTAGCAGGCCTTTGGCCTTCCAAGGGAAACTAGTCTTCCAGTTTGTGGCAGTTTGCATCTGGAAGAAATCCTGTTCCGTTTAGGATCGTAGGTGGCCGAGGCCTGGTGACCGGCAGAGGGAGTTGGGAACAAAGGATGGCCTGTTTCCAGGGGTAAGTAAAGTCAGCTGCCCAGGTGTTTGGTGTCAGTTTGTAGGAGGCCTTTGGCCCTCCAAAGAAAGCAAGTCTTCCAGTTTGTGGCAGCTTGCATCTGGAAGAAATCCTGTTCCGTTCGAGATTGTTGGTGGCCGAGGCCAGGTGCCCGGCAGAGGGAGTAGGGCACAAAGGATGGCCTGTTTCCAGGGGTAAGTAAAGTCAGCTGCCCAGGTGCCTGATGTCAGTTTGTTGCAGGCCTATGGCCCTCCAAGTGATGCTTGTCTTCCTGTTCAAGGCAGCTTGCATCTGGAAAAAATCCTGTTTCGTTCAAGATTGTAGGTGGCTGAAGCTGGGTGCCCGGCAGAGGGAGTTGGGAACAAAGGATGGCCTGTTTTTAGGGGTAAGTAAAGTCAGCTGCCCAGGTGTTTGGTGTCAGTTTGTAGGAGGCCTTTGGCCCTCCATGGGAAGCCAGGCTTCCTGCTTCTGGCAGCTTGCATCTTTAAGAAATCCTGTTCCGTTTGGGATTGTAGGTGGCCGAGGCCTGGTGCCCGGCAGAGGGAGTTGGGCACAAATGATGGCCTGTTTCCAGGGGTAAGTAAAGTCAGCTGCCCAGGTGCCTGATGTCAGTTTGTAGGAGGCCTTTGGCCCTCCAAGGGAAGCCAGGCTTCCAGCTTGTGCCTGCTTGCATCTGGAAGTAATCCTGTTCCGTTCGGGATTGTAGGTGGCCGAGGTATGGTGCCCGGCAGAGGGAGTTGGGCACAAAGATGGCCTGTTTCCAGGGGTAAGTAAAGTCAGCTGCCCAGATGCCTGATGTCAGTTTGTAGGAGGCCTTTGGCCCTCTAAGGGAATCTAGTCTTCCAGTTTGTGGCAGCTTCCATCTGGAAGAAATCCTGTTTCGTTCGGGATTGTAGGTTGCCGAGGCCAGGTGCCCAGCAGAGGGAGTTGGGCACAAATGATGTACTGTTTCCAGGGGTAAGTAAAGTCAGCTGCCCAGGTGCCTGATGTCAGTTTGTAGCAGGCCTTTGGCTCTCCAAGTGATGCTAGTCTTCCTGTTTAATGCAGCTTGCATCTGGAAAACTCCTGTTCCGTTCAAGATTTTAGGTTCCCGAAGCCGGGTGCCCGGCAGAGGGAGTTAGGCACAAATGATGGCCTCTTTCCAGGGGTTAGTAAAGTCAGCTGCCCAGGTGTCTGATGTCAGTTTGTAGCAGGCCTTTGGCCCTCCATGGGAATCCAGGCTTCCAGCTTGTGGCAGCTTGCATCTGGAAGAAATCCTGTTCCGTTCGGGATTGTAGGTGGCCGAGGCTAGGTGCGCGGCAGAGGGAGTTGGGCACAAAGGATGGCCTGTTTCCAGGGGTAAGTAAAGTTAGCTGCCCAGGTGCCTGGTGTCAGTTTCTAGGAGGCCTTTGGCCCTCCAAGGGAAGCTAGTCTTCCAGTTTGTGGCAGCTTGCATCTTGAAGAAATGCTGTTCTGCTCGGGATTGTAGGTGGCCGAAGCCAGATGCCCGGCAGAGGGAGTTGGGAAAAAAAGGATGGCCTGTTTCCAGGGGTAAGTAAAGTCAGCTGCCCAGGTGCCTGATGTCAGTTTGTAGGAGGCCTTTGGCCCTCCAAGAGCAGCCAGGCTTCCAGCTTGTGGTAGCTTCCATCTTGAAGAAATCCTGTTCCGTTCGGGATCGTAGGTGGCCGAGGCCTGGTGCCCAGCTAAGTAAGTTGGGAACAAAGGATGGCCTGTTTCCAGGGGTAAATAAAGTCATCTGCCCAGGTGCCTGATGTCAGTTTGTAGGAGGCCTTTGGCCCTCCAAGGCAAGCAAGTCTTCCAGTTTGTGGCAGCTTGCATCGCGAAGAAATCCTGTTCCGTTCGGGATTGTAGGTGGCCGAGGCCTGGTGCCCGGCAGAGGGAGTTGGGCACAAAGGATGGCCTGTTTCCAGGGGTAAGTAAAGTCAGCTGCCCAGGTGCCTGATGTCAGTTTGTAGGAGGCCTTTGGCCCTCCAAGGGAAACTAGTCTTCCAGTTTGTGGCAGCTTGCATCTGGAAGAAATCCTGTTCCGTTCGGGAGTGTAGGTGGCCGAGGCCTGGTGCCCGGCAGAGGGAGTTGGGCACAAATGATGGCCTGTTTCCAGGGGTAAGTAAAGTCAGCTGCTCAGGTGCCTGATGTCAGTTTGTAGGAGGCCTTTGGCCCTCTAAGGGAAGCTAGTCTTCCAGTTTGTGGCAGCTTGCATCTGGAACAAATCCTGTTCCGTTCGGGATTGTAGGTGGCCGAGGCCAGGTGCCCGGCAGAGGGAGTTGGGCACAAATGATGGCCTGTTTCCAGGGGTAAGTAAAGTCAGCAGCCCAGGTGCCTGATGTCAGTTTGTTGCACGCCTATGGCCCACCAAGTGAGGCTAGTCTTCCTGTCCAAGGCAGTTTGCATCTGGTAAAAATCCAGTTCCTTTCAAGATTGTAGGTGGCTGAAGCCAGGTGCCCGGCAGAGGGAGTTGGGAACAAAGGATGGCCTGTTTCCAGGGGTAAGTAAAGTCAGCTGCCCAGGTGCCTGATGTCAATTTGTAGGAGGCCTTTGGCCCTCCATGGGAAGCCAGGCTTCCTGCTTGAGGCAGCTTGCATCTGGAAGAAATCCTGTTCCGTTCGGGATTGTAGGTGCACGGAGCCGAGTGCCCGGCAGAGGGAGTTGGGATCAAAGGATGGCCTGTTTCCAGGGGTAAGTAAAGTCAGCTGCCCGGGTGCCTGATGTCAGTTTGTAGTAGGCCGTTGGCCCTCCAAGGGAAGCCAGTCTTCCAGCTTGTGGCAGCTTGCATCTGGAAGAAATCCTGTTCCGTTTCGGATTGTAGGTGGCCGAGGCCTGGTGCCCGGCAGAGGGAGTTGGGCACAAAGGATGGCCTGTTTCCAGGGGTAAGTAAAGTCAGCTTCCCAGGTGCCTGATGTCAGTTTGTAGGAGGCCTTTGGCCCTCCATGGGAAGCCAGGCTTCCTGCTTGTGGCAGCTTGCATCTGGAAGAAATCCTGTTCCGTTCGGGATTGTAGGTGGCTGTGGCCACGTGCCCGGCAGAGGGAGTTTGGCAAAAAGGATGGCCTGTTCCCAGGGGTAAGTAAAGTCAGCTGCCCAGGTGCCTGATGTCAGTTTGTAGGAGGCCTTTGGCCCTTCAAGGGAAACTAGTCTTCCAGTTTGTGGCAGCTTGCATCTGGAAGAAATCCTGTTCCGTTTCGGATTGTAGGTGGCCGAGGCCTGGTGCCCGGCAGAGGGAGTTGGGCACAAATGATGGCCTGTTTCCCAAGGTAAGAAAAGACAGCTGCCCAGGTGCCTGATGTCAGTTTGTAGCAGGCCTTTGGCCCTCTATGGGAAGGTAGTCTTCCAGCTTGTGGCAGCTTACATCTGGAAGAAATCTTGTTCCGTTTAGGATCGTAGGTGGCCGGAGCCAGGTGCCCGGCTGAGGGAGTTGGGAACAAAGGATGGCCTGTTTCCAGGGGTAAGTAAAGTCAGCTGCCCAGGTGCCTGATGTCAATTTGTAGCAGGCCTTTGGCCCTCCAAGGGAAACTAGTCTTCCAGTTTGTGGCAGCTTGCATCTGGAAGAAATCCTGTTCCGTTTAGGATCGTAGGTGGCCGAGGCCTGGTGCCCGGCAGAGGGAGTTGGGAACAAAGGATGGCCTGTTTCCAGGGGTAAGTAAAGTCAGCTGCCCAGGTGCCTGATGTCAGTTTGTAGCAGGCCTTTGGCTCTCCAAGGGAAACTAGTCTTCCAGTTTGTGGCAGCTTGCATCTGGAAGAAATCCTGTTCCGTTCGGTATCATAGGTGGCCGAGGCCTGGTGCCCGGCAGAGGGAGTTGGGAACAAAGGATGGCCTGTTTCTAGGGGTAAGTAAAGTCAGCTGCCCAGGTGATTGGTGTCAGTTTGTAGGAGGCCTTTGTCCCTCCAAGGAAAGCAAGTCTTCCAGTTTGTGGCAGCTTGCATCTGGAAGAAATCCTGTTCCGTTCGAGATTGTTGGTGGCCGAGGCCAGGTGCCCGGCAGAGGGAGTAGGGCACAAAGGATGGCCTGTTTCCAGGGGTAAGTAAAGTCAGCTGCCCAGGTGCCTGATGTCAGTTTGTTGCAGGCCTATGGCCCTCCAAGTGATGCTTGTCTTCCTGTTCAAGGCAGCTTGCATCTGGAAAAAATCCTGTTCCGTTCAAGATTGTAGGTGGCTGAAGCTGGGTGCCCGGCAGAGGGAGTTGGGAACAAAGGATGGCCTGTTTTTAGGGGTAAGTAAAGTCAGCTGCCCAGGTGCCTGATGTCAGTTTGTAGGAGGCCTTTGGCCCTCCATGGGAAGCCAGGCTTCCTGCTTGTGGCAGCTTGCATCTTTAAGAAATCCTGTTCCGTTTGGGATCGTAGGTGGCCGAGGCCTGGTGCCCGGCAGAGGGAGTTGGGCACAAATGATGGCCTGTTTCCAGGGGTAAGTAAAGTCAGCTGCCCAGGTGCCTGATGTCAGTTTGTAGGAGGCCTTTGGCCCTCCATGGGAATCCAGGCTTCCTGCTTGTGGCAGCTTGCATCTGGAAGAAATCCTGTTCCGTTTAGGATCGTAGGTGGCCGAGGCCTGGTGCCCGGCTGATGGAGTTGGGAACAAAGGATGGCCTGTTTCCAGGGGTAAGTAAAGTCAGCTGCCCAGGTGCCTGATGTCAGTTTGTTGCAGGCCTATGGCCCCGCAAGTGATGCTAGTCTTCCTGTTCAAGGCAGCTTGCATCTGGAAGAAATCCTGTGCCGTTCAAGATTTTAGGTGGCTGAAGTCGGGTGCCCGGCAGAGGGAGTTGGGCACAATAGATGGCCTGTTTCCAGGGGTAAGTAAAGTCAGCTGCCCAGGTGCCTGGTGTCAGTTTGTAGGAGGCCTTTGGCCCTCCAAGGGAAGCAAGTCTTCCAGCTTCTGGCAGCTTGCATCTGGAAGAAATCCTGTTCCGTTCGGGATTGTAGGTCCACGGAGCCGAGTGCCCGGCAGAGGGAGTTGGGAACAAAGGATGGCCTGTTTCCAGGTGTAAGTAAAGTCAGCTGCCCAGGTGCCTGATGTCAGTTTGTAGGAGGCCTTTGGCCCGCTAAGGGAAGGTAGTCTTCCAGTTTGTGGCAGCTTGCATCTGGAAGAAGTCCTGTTCCGTTCGGGATTGTAGGTGGCCGAGGCCAGGTGCCCGGCAGAGGGAGTTGGGCAAAAAGGATGGCCTGTTTCCAGGGGTAAGTAAAGTCAGCTGCCCAGGTGCCTGATGTCAGTTTGTAGGAGGCCTTTGGCCCGCTAAGGGAAGCCAGGCTTCCAGATTGTGGCACCTTGCATCTGGAAGAAATCCGGTTCCGTTCGGGATTGTAGGTGGATGAGGCCTGCTGCCCGGCAGAAGGAGTTGGGCACAAAAGATGGCCTGTTTCCCGGGGTAAGAAAAGACAGCTGCCCAGGTGCCTGATGTCAGTTTGTAGCAGGCCTTTGGCCCTCTATGGGAAGGTAGTCTTCCAGTTTGTGGCAGCTTGCATCTGGAAGAAATCTTGTTCCGTTTAGGATCTTAGGTGGCCGAGGCCTGGTTCCCGGCTGAGGGAGTTGGGAACAAAGGATGGCCGGTTTTTAGGGGTAAGTAAAGTCAGCTGCCCAGGTGCCTTATGTCAGTTTATTAGGAGGTTTTTGGCCCTCCATGGGAAGCCAGGCTTCCTGCTTGTGGCAGCTTGCATCTGGAAGAAATCCTGTTCCGTTCGGGATTGTAGGTGGCCGGATCTGGGTGCCTGGCAGAGGGAGTTTGGCACAAATGATGGCCTGTTTCCAGGGGTAAGTAAAGTCAGCTGCCCAGGTGCCTGATGTCAGTTTGTAGCAGGCCTTTGGCTTTCCAAGGGAAGGTAGTCTTCCAGTTTGTGGCAGCTTGCATCTGGAAGAAATGCTGTTCCGTTTAGGATCGTAGGTGGCCGAGGCCTGGTGCTGGGCTGAGGGAGTTGGGAACAAAGGAGGGCCTGTTTCCAGGGGTAAGCAAAGTCAGCTGCCCAGGTGCCTGATGTCAGTTTGTAGGAGGCCTTTAGCCCTCCAAGGGAAGCAAGTCTTCCAGTTTGTGGCAGCTTGCATCTGGAAGAAATCCTGTTTCGTTCGGGATTGTAGGTGGCCGAGGCCAGGTGCCCGGGCGAGGGAGTTGGGCACAAATGATGGCCTGTTTCCAGGGGTAAGTAAAGTCAGCTGCCCTGGTGCCTGATGTCAGTTTGTAGGAGGCCTTTGGCCCGCTAAGGGAAGGTAGTCTTCCAGTTTGTGGCAGCTTGCATCTGGAAGAAATCCTGTTCCGTTTGGGATTGTAGGTGGCCGAGGCCAGGTGCCCGGCCGAGGGAGTTGGGCACAAAGGATGGCCTGTTTCCAGGGGTAAGTAAAGTCAGCTGCGCAGGTGCCTGATGTCAGTTTGTTGCAGGCCTATGGCCCCCCAAGTGATGCTAGTCTTCCTGTTCAAGGCAGCTTGCATCTGTAAAAAATCCTGTTCCGTTCAAGATTGTAGGTGGCTGAAGCCTGGTTCCCGGCAGAGGGAGTTGGGAACAAAGGATTGCCTGTTTTTAAAGGTAAGTAAAGTCAGCTGCCCAGGTGCCTGATGTCAGTTTGTAGGAGGCCTTTGGCCCTCCATGGGATGCCAGGCTTCCAGCTTGTGGCAGCTTGCATCTGGAAGAAATCCTGTTCCGTTCGGGATTGTAGGTCCACGGAGCCGAGTGCCCGGCAGAGGGAGTTGGGAACAAAGGATGGCCTGTTTCCAAGGGTAAGAAAAGTCAGCTGCCCAGGTGCCTGATGTCAGTTTGTAGCAGGCCTTTTGCCCGCTAAGGGAAGGTAGTCTTCCAGTTTGTGGCGGCTTGCATCTGGAAGAAATGCTGTTCCGTTCGGGATTGTAGGTGGCCGAGGCCAGGTGCCCGGCAGAGGGAGTTGGGCACAAAGGATGGCCTGTTTCCAGGGGTAAGTAAAGTCAGCTGCCCAGGTGCCTGATGTCAGTTTGTAGGAGGCCATTGGCCCGCTGAGGGAAGCCAGGCTTCCAGCTTGTGTGACCTTGCATCTGGAAGAAATCCTGTTCCGTTTGGGATTGTAGGTGGCCGAGGCCTGGTGCCCGGCAGAGGGAGTTGGGCACAAATGATGGCCTGTTTCCAGGGGTAAGTAAAGTCAGCTGCCCTGGTGCCTGATGTCAGTTTGTAGGAGGCCATTGGCCCTTCAAGGGAAACTAGTCTTCCAGTTTGTGGCAGCTTGCATCTGGAAGAAATCCTGTTCCGTTTGGGATTGTAGGTTGCCGAGGCCAGGTGCCCGGCAGAGGGAGTTGGGCACAAAGGATGGCCTGTTTCCAGGGGTAAGTAAAGTCAGCTGCCCAGGTGCCTGATATCAGTTTGTTGCAGGCCTATGGCCCCCCAAGTGATGCCAGTCTTCCTGTTCAAGGCAGCTTGCATCTGGAAAAAATCCTGTTCCTTTCAAGATTGTAGGTGGCTGAAGCCGGGTGCCCGGCAGAGGGAGTTGGGAACAAAGGATGGCCTGTTTTTAGGGGTAAGTAAAGTCAGCTGCCCAGGTGCCTGATGTCAGTTTGTAGGAGGCCTTTGGCCCTCCAAGGGAAGCCAGGCTTCCAGCTTATGGCAGCTTGCATCTGGAAGAAATCCTGTTCCGTTCGGGATTGTAGGTGGCCGAGGCCTGCAACCCGGCAGAGGGAGTTGGGCACAAATGATGGCCTGTTTCCAGGGGTAAGTAAAGTCAGCTCCCCAGGTGCCTGGTGTCAATTTGTAGGAGGCCTTTGGCCCTCCAAGGAAAGCAAGTCTTCCAGTTTGTGGCAGCTTGCATCTGGAAGAAATCCTGTTCCGTTCGGGATTGTACGTGGCCGAGGCCAGGTGCCCGGCCGAGGGAGTTGGGCACAAAGGATGGCCTGTTTCCAGGGGTAAGTAAAGTCAGCTGCCCAGGTGCCTGATGTCAGTTTGTAGGAGGCCTATGGCCCCCCAAGTGATGCTAGTCTTCCTGTTCAAGGCAGCTTGTATCTGGAAAAAATCCTGTTTCGTTCAAGATTGTAGGTGGCTGAAGCCGGGTGCCCGGCAGAGGGCGTTGGGAACAAAGGATGGCCTGTTTTTAGGGGTAAGTAAAGTCATCTGCCCAGGTGCCTGATGTCAGTTTGTTGGAGGCCTTTGGCCCGATAAGGGAAGCCAGGCTTCCTGCTTGTGGCAGCTTGCATCTGGAAGAAATCCTGTTCCGTTCGGGATTATAGGTGGCCGGATCCGGGTGCCCTGCTGAGGGAGTTCGGAACAAAGGATGGCCTGTTTTTAAAGGTAAGTAAAGTCAGCTGCCCAGGTGCCTGATGTCAGTTTGTAGGAGGCCTTTGGCCCTCCATGGGAAGCCAGGCTTCCTGCTTGTGGCAGCTTGCATCTGGAAGAAATCCTGTTCCGTTCGGGATTGTCGGTGGCCGGATCCGGGTGCCCTGCTGAGGGAGTTGGGAACAAAGGATGGCCTGTTTCCAGGGATAAGTAAAGTCAGCTGCCCAGGTGCCTGATGTCAGTTTGTAGGTGGCTTTTGGCTCGCTAAGGGAAGCCAGGCTTCCTGCCTGTGGCACCTTGCATCTGGAAGAAATCCTGTTCCGTTTGGGATTGTAGGTGGCCGAGGCCTGGTGCCCGGCAGAGAAAGTTGGGCACAAATGATGGCCTGTATCCAGGGGTAAGTAAAGTCAGCTGCCCAGGGGCCTGATGTCAGTTTGTAGGAGGCCTTTGGCTTTTCAAGGGAAACTAGTCTTCCAGTTTGTGGCAGCTTGCATCTGGAAGAAATCCTATTCTGTTTGGGATTGTAGGTGGCCGAGGTCTGGTGCCCGGCAGAGGGAGTTGGGCACAAAGGATGGCCTGTTTCCAGGGTAAGTAAAGTCAGCTGCCCAGGTGCCTGATGTCAGTTTGCAGATGGCAATTGTTCCTCCATGGGAAGCCAGGCTTCCAGCTTGTGGCAGCTTGAATCTGGAAGAAATACTGTTCCGTTTGGGATCGTAGGTGACCGAGGCCTGGTGCCCGGCAGAGGGAGTTGGGCACAAATGATGGCCTGTTTCCAGGGGTAAGTAAAGTCAGCTGCCCAGGTGCCTGATGTCAGTTTGTAGGAGGCCTTTGGCCCTTCAAGGGAAACTAGTCTTCCAGTTTGTGGCAGCTTGCATCTGGAAGAAATCCTGTTCCATTCGGGATTGTAGGTGGCCGAGGCCTGCTGCCCGGCAGAGGGAGTTGGGCACAAAGGATGGCCTGTTTCCAGGGGAAAGTAAGGTCAGCTGCGCAGGTGCCTGATGTTAGTTTGTAGCAGGCCTTTGGCCCGCTAAGGGAAGGTAGTCTTCCAGTTTGTAGCAGCTTGCATCTGGAAGAAGTCCTGTTCCGTTCGGGATTGTAGGTGGCCGAAGCCAGGTGCCCGGCAGAGGGAGTTGGGCAAAAAGGATGGCCTGTTTCCAGGGGTAAGTAAAGTCAGCTGCCCAGGTGCCTGATGTCAGTTTGTAGCAGGCCTTTGGCCCTCTAAGGGAAGGTAGTCTTCTAATTTGTGGCAGCTTGCATCTGGAAGAAATCTTGTTCCGTTTAGGATCGTAGGTGGCCGAGGCCTGGTGCCCGGCTGAGGGAGTTGGGAACAAAGGATGGCCTGTTTCTCGGGGTAAGTAAAGTCAGCTGCCCAGGTGCCTGATGTCAGTTTGTAGGAGGCCTTTGGCCCTCTAAGGGAAGGTAGTCTTCCAGTTTGTGGCAGCTTGCATCTGGAAGAAATCCTGTTCCGTTTAGGATTGTAGGTGGCCGTGGCCTGGTGCCCGGCTGAGGGAGTTGGGCACAAAGGATGGCCTGTTTCCAGGGGTAAGTAAAGTCAGCTGCCCAGGTGCCTGGTGTCAGTTTGTAGGAGGCCTTTGGCCCTCCAAGGAAAGCAAGTCTTCCAGTTCGTGGCAGCTTGCATCTGGAAAAAATCCTGTTCCGTTCGGGATTGTAGGTGGCCGAGGCCAGGAGCCCGGCAGAGGGAGTTGGGCACAAAGGATGGCCTGTTTCCAGGGGTAAGTAAAGTCAGCTGCCCAGGTGCCTGATGTCAGTTTATTGCAGGCCTATGGCCCCCCAAGTGATGCTAGTCTTCCTGTTCAAGGCTGCTTGCATCTGGAAAAAATCCTGTTCCGTTCAAGCTTGTAGGTGGCTGAAGCCGGGTGCCCGGCAGAGGGAGTTGGGCAAAAAGATGGCCTGTTTCCAGGGGTAAGTAAAGTCAGCTGCCCAGGTGCCTGATGTCAATTTGTAAGAGGCCTTTGGCCCTCCAATTGAAGCAAGTCTTCCAGTTTGTGGCAGCTTGCATCTGGAAGAAATCCTGTTCCGTTCGGGATTGTAGGTGGCCGAGGCCAGGTGCCCGGCAGAGGGAGTTGGGCACAAAGGATGGCCTGTTTCCAGGGGTAAGTAAAGTCAGCTGCCCAGGTGCCTGATGTCAGTTTGTTGCAGGCCTATGGCCCCCCAAGTGATGCCAGTCTTCCTGTTCAAGACAGCTTGCATCTGGAAAAAATCCTGTTCCGTTCAAGATTGTAGGTAATTGAAGCCGGGTGCCCGGCAGAGGGAGTTGGCAACAAAGGATGGCCTGTTTCCAGGGGTAAGTAAAGTCAGCTGCTCAGGTGCCTGATGTCAGTTTGTAGGAGGCCTTTGGCCCTCCAAGGGAAGCCAAGCTTCCAGCTTGTGGCAGCTTGCATCTGGAAGAAATCCTGTTCCGTTCGGGATTGTAGGTGGCCGAGGCCTGGTGCCCGGCAGAGGCAGTTGGGAACAAAGGACGGCCTGTTTCCAGGGGTAAGTAAAGTCAGCTGCCCAGGTGCCTGATGTCAGTTTGTAGGAGGCCTTTGGCCCGCTAAGGGAAGCCAGGCTTCCTGCTTGTGGCAGCTTGCATCTGGAAGAAATCCTGTTCCGTTCGGGATTATAGGTGGCCGGATCCGGGTGCCCTGCTGAGGGAGTTCGGAACAAAGGATGGCCTGTTTTTAAAGGTAAGTAAAGTCAGCTGCCCAGGTGCCTGATGTCAGTTTGTAGGAGGCCTTTGGCCCTCCATGGGAAGCCAGGCTTCCTGCTTGTGGCAGCTTGCATCTGGAAGAAATCCTGTTCCGTTCGGGATTGTCGGTGGCCGGATCCGGGTGCCCTGCTGAGGGAGTTGGGAACAAAGGATGGCCTGTTTCCAGGGATAAGTAAAGTCAGCTGCCCAGGTGCCTGATGTCAGTTTGTAGGTGGCCTTTGGCTCGCTAAGGGAAGCCAGGCTTCCTGCTTGTGGCACCTTGCATCTGGAAGAAATCCTGTTCCGTTTGGGATTGTAGGTGGCCGAGGCCTGGTGCCCGGCAGAGAAAGTTGGGCACAAATGATGGCCTGTATCCAGGGGTAAGTAAAGTCAGCTGCCCAGGGGCCTGATGTCAGTTTGTAGGAGGCCTTTGGCTTTTCAAGGGAAACTAGTCTTCCAGTTTGTGGCAGCTTGCATCTGGAAGAAATCCTATTCCGTTTGGGATTGTAGGTGGCCGAGGCCTGGTGCCCGGCAGAGGGAGTTGGGCACAAAGGATGGCCTGTTTCCAGGGGTAAGTAAAGTCAGCTCCCCAGGTGCCTGATGTCAGTTTGCAGATGGCAATTGTTCCTCCATGGGAAGCCAGGCTTCCAGCTTGTGGCAGCTTGAATCTGGAAGAAATACTGTTCCGTTTCCGATTGTAGGTGGCCGAGGCCTGGTGCCCGGCAGAGGGAGTTGGGCACAAAGGATGGCTTGTTTCCAGGGGTAAGTAAAGTCAGCTGCCCAGGTGACTGATGTCAGTTTGTAGCAGGCCTTTGGCCCGCTAAGGGAAGGTAGTCTTCCAGTTTGGGGCAGCTTGCATCTGGAAGAAATCCTGTTCCGTTCGGGATTGTAGGTGGCCGACGCCAGGTGCCCGGCAGAGGGAGTTGGGCACAAAGATGGCCTGTTTCCAGGGGTAAGTAAAGTCAGCTGCCCAGGTGCCTGATGTCAGTTTGTTGCAGGCCTTTGGCCCTCCAATTGAAGCAAGTCTTCCAGTTTGTGGCAGCTTGCATCTGGAAGAAATCCTGTTTCGTTCGGGATTGTAGGTGGCCGAGGCCAAGTGCCCGGCAGAGGGAGTTGGGCACAAAGGATGGCCTGTTTACAGGGGTAAGTAAAGTCAGCTGCCCAGGTGCCTGATGTCAGTTTGTTGCAGGCCTATGGCCCCCCAAGTCATGCCAGTCTTCCTGTTCAAGACAGCTTGCATCTGGAAAAAATCCTGTTCCGTTCAAGCTTGTAGGTGGCTGAAGCCGGGTGCCCGGCAGAGGGAGTTGGGCACAAAGATGGCCTGTTTCCAGGGGTAAGTAAAGTCAGCTGCCCAGGTGCCTGATGTCAGTTTGTAGCAGGCCTTTGGCCCTCTAAGGGAAGGTAGTCTTCCAGTTTGTGGCAGCTTGCATCTGGAAAAAATCCTGTTCCGTTTAGGATCGTCGGTGGCCGAGGCCTGGTGCCCGGAAGAGGGAGTTGGGAACAAAGGATGGCCTGTTTCCAGAAGTAAGTAAAGTCAGCTGCCCAGGTGCCTGATGTCAGTTTGTAGGAGGCCTTTGGCCCTCCAAGGGAAGCCAGGCTTCCTGCTTGTGGCAGCTCGCATCTGGAAAAAATCCTGTTCCGTTCAGGATTGTAGGGGCTCGGAGCCGGGTGCCCGGCAGAGGTAGTTGGGAACAAAGGATGGCCTGTTTCCAGGGGTAAGTAAAGTCAGCTGCCCAGGTGCCTGATGTCAGTTTCTAGTAGGCCTTTGGCTCTCCAAGGGAAGCCAGGCTTCCAGCTTGTGGCAGCTTGCATCTTGAAGAAATCCTGTTCCGTTTGGGATTGTAGGTGGCCGAGGCCAGGTGCCCGGCAGAGGGATTTGGGCACAAAGAATGGCCTGTTTCCAGGGGTAAGTAAAGTCAGCTGCCCAGGTGCCTGATGTCAGTTTGTAGCAGGCCTTTGGCCCGCTAAGGGAAGGTAGTCTTCCAGTTTGTGGCAGCTCGCATCTGGAAGAAATCCTGTTCCGTTCGGGATTGCAGGTGGCCGAGGCCTGGTGCCCGGCAGAGGGAGTTGGGCACAAAGGATGGCCTGTTTCCAGGGGTAAGTAAAGTCAGCTGCCCAGGTGCCTGATGTCAGTTTGCAGATGGCAATTGTTCCTCCATGGGAAGCCAGGCTTCCAGCTTGTGGCAGCTTGAATCTGGAAGAAATACTGTTCCGTTTCCGATTGTAGGTGGCCGAGGCCTGGTGCCCGGCAGAGGGAGTTGGGCACAAATGATGGCCTGTTTCCAGGGGTAAGTAAAGTCAGCTGCCCAGGTGCCTGATGTCAGTTTGTAGGAGGCCTTTGGCCCTCTAAGGGAAGCTAGTCTTCCAGTTTGTGGCAGCTTGCATCTGGAAGAAATCCTGTTCCATTCGGGATTGTAGGTGGCCGAGGCCTGGTGCCCGGCAGAGGGAGTTGGGCACAAAGGATGGCCTGTTTCCAGGGGTAAGTAAGGTCAGCTGCGCAGGTGCCTGATGTTAGTTTGTAGCAGGCCTTTGGCCCGCTAAGGGAAGGTAGTCTTCCAGTTTGTAGCAGCTTGCATCTGGAAGAAGTCCTGTTCCGTTCGGGATTGTAGGTGGCCGAGGCCAGGTGCCCGGCAGAGGGAGTTGGGCACAAAGGATGGCCTGTTTCCAGGGGTAAGTAAAGTCAGCTGCCCAGGTGCCTGATGTCAGTTTGTAGCAGGCCTTTGGCCCTCTAAGGGAAGGTAGTCTTCTAATTTGTGGCAGCTTGCATCTGGAAGAAATCTTGTTCCGTTTAGGATCGTAGGTGGCCGAGGCCTGGTGCCCGGCTGAGGGAGTTGGGCACAAAGGATGGCCTGTTTCCAGGGGTAAGTAAAGTCAGCTGCCCAGGTGCCTGGTGTCAGTTTGTAGGAGGCCTTTGGCCCTCCAAGGAAAGCAAGTCTTCCAGTTCGTGGCAGCTTGCATCTGGAAAAAATCCTGTTCCGTTCGGGATTGTAGGTGGCCGAGGCCAGGTGCCTGGCAGAGGGAGTTGGGCACAAAGGATGGCCTGTTTCCAGGGGTAAGTAAAGTCAGCTGCCCAGGTGCCTGATGTCAGTTTATTGCAGGCCTATGGCCCCCCAAGTGATGCTAGTCTTCCTGTTCAAGGCTGCTTGCATCTGGAAAAAATCCTGTTCCGTTCAAGCTTGTAGGTGGCTGAAGCCGGGTGCCCGGCAGAGGGAGTTGGGCACAAAGATGGCCTGTTTCCAGGGGTAAGTAAAGTCAGCTGCCCAGGTGCCTTATGTCAATTTGTAAGAGGCCTTTGGCCCTCCAATTGAAGCAAGTCTTCCAGTTTGTGGCAGCTTGCATCTGGAAGAAATCCTGTTCCGTTCGGGATTGTAGGTGGCCGAGGCCAGGTGCCCGGCAGAGGGAGTTGGGCACAAAGGATGGCCTGTTTCCAGGGGTAAGTAAAGTCAGCTGCCCAGGTGCCTGATGTCAGTTTGTTGCAGGCCTATGGCCCCCCAAGTGATGCCAGTCTTCCTGTTCAAGACAGCTTGCATCTGGAAAAAATCCTGTTCCGTTCAAGATTGTAGGTAATTGAAGCCGAGTGCCCGGCAGAGGGAGTTGGCAACAAAGGATGGCCTGTTTTTAGGGGTAAGTAAAGTCAGCTGCCCAGGTGCCTGATGTCAGTTTGTAGGAGGCCTTTGGCCCTCCAAGGGAAGCCAGGCTTCCAGCTTGTGGCAGCTTGCATCTGGAAGAAATCGTGTTCCGTTCGGGATTGTAGGTGGCCGAGGCCTGGTGCCCGGCTGAGGGAGTTGGGCACAAAGGATGGCCTGTTTCCAGGGGTAAGTAAAGTCAGCTGCCCAGGTGCCTGGTGTCAGTTTGTAGGAGGCCTTTGGCCCTCCAAGGAAAGCAAGTCTTCCAGTTCGTGGCAGCTTGCATCTGGAAGAAGTCCTGTTCCGTTCGGGATTGTAGGTGGCCGAGGCCAGGTGCCCGGCAGAGGGAGTTGGGCACAAAGGATGGCCTGTTTCCAGGGGTAAGTAAAGTCAGCTGCCCAGGTGCCTGATGTCAGTTTGTAGGAGGCCTTTGGCCCTCTAAGGGAAGGTAGTCTTCCAATTTCTGGCAGCTTGCATCTGGAAGAAATCCTGTTCCGTTCAGGATCGTAGGTGGCCGAGGCCTGGTGCCCGGCTGAGGGAGTTGGGAACAAAGGATGGCCTGTTTCCAGGGGTAAGTAAAGTCAGCTGCCCAGGTGCCTGATGTCAGTTTGTAGGAGGCCTTTGGCCCTCTAAGGGAAGGCAGTCTTCCAGTTTGTGGCAGCTTGCATCTGGAAGAAATCCTGTTCCGTTTAGGATCGTAGGTGGCCGAGGCCAGGTGCCCGGCTGAGGGAGTTGGGCACAAAGGATGGCCTGTTTCCAGGGGTAAGTAAAGTCAGCTGCCCAGGTGCCTGATGTCAGTTTGTAGGAGGCCTTTGGCCCTCCAAGGAAAGCAAGTCTTCCAGTTCGTGGCAGCTTGCCTCTGGAAAAAATCCTGTTCCATTCGGGATTGTAGGTGGCCGAGGCCAGGTGCCCGGCAGAGGGAGTTGGGCACAAAGGATGGCCTGTTTCCAGGGGTAAGTAAAGTCAGCTTCCCAGGTGCCTGATGTCAGTTTGTAGGAGGCCTTTGGCCCTCCAAGGGAAGCTAGTCTTCCAGTTTGTGGCAGCTTGCATCTGGAAGAAATCCTGTTCCGTTTGGGATTGTAGGTGACGGAAGCCAGGTGCCCGACTGAGGGTGTTGGATAAAAGGGATGGCCTGTTTCCAGGGGTAAGTAAAGTCAGCTGCCCAGGTGCCTGATGTCTGTTTGCAGAAGGCCTTTGGCTCTCCATGGGAAGCCAGGCTTCCTGATTGTGGCAGCTTGTATCTGGAAATAATGCTGTTCCGTTCGGGATTGTAAGTGGCCGAGGCCAGGTGCCCGGCAGAGGGAGTTGAATAAAAAGGATGGCCTGTTTCCAGGGTTAAGTAAAGTCAGCTGCCCAGGTGCCTGATGCCAGTTTTTATCAGGTGGCTATTGGTCCTCCATGGGAAGTCAGGCTTCCAGCTTGGGGCAGCTTGCATCTGGAAGAAATCCTGTTCCGTTCGGGATTTGGGGTGGCCAAGGCCTGGTGCCCGGCAGAGGGAGTTGGGCTCAAAGGATGGCCTGTTTCCAGGGGTAAGTAAAGTCAGCTGCCCAGGTGCCTGATGTCAGTTTGTAGGAGGCCTTTGGCCCTCCAAGGGAAGCTAGTCTTCCAGTTTGTGGCAGCTTGCATCTGGAAGAAATGCTGTTCCGTTCGGGATTGTAGGTGGCCAAGGCCTGGTGCCAGGCAGAGGGAGTTGGGCACAAAGGATGGCCTGTTTCCAGGGGTAAGTAAAGTCAGCTGCCCAGGTGCCTGATGTCAGTTTGTAGGAGGCCTTTGGCCCTCCATGGGAAGCCAGGCTTCCAGCTTGTGGCAGCTTGCATCTGGAAGAAATCCTGGTCCGTTCGGGATTGTAGGTGGCCGAGTCCTGGTTCCTGGAAGAGGGAGTTGGGCACAAAGGATGGCCTGTTTCCAGGGGTAAGTAAGGTCAGCTGCCCAGGTGCCTGGTGTCAGTTTGTAGCAGGGCTTTGGCCCTCCAAGGGAAGGTAGTCTTCCAGTTTGTTGCAGCTTGCATCTGGAAGAAATGCTGTTCCGTTCGGGATTGTAGGTGGCTGAGGCCTGGTGCCTGGCAGAGGGAGTTGGGCACAAATGATGGCCTATTTCCAGGGGTGAGTAAAGTCAGCTGCCCAGGTGCCTGGTGTCAGTTTGTAGGAGGCCTTTGGCCCTCCAAGGGAAGCTAGTCTTCCAGTTTGTGGCAGCTTGCATCTGGAAGAAATGCTTTTTTGTTCGGGAATGTAGGAGGCCGAGGCCAGGTGCCCGGCAAAGGGAGTTGGGCACAAAGGATGCCTTGTTTCCAGGGGT
This sequence comes from Chamaea fasciata, assembly GCF_029207755.1. Classification (NCBI taxonomy): domain Eukaryota; kingdom Metazoa; phylum Chordata; class Aves; order Passeriformes; family Sylviidae; genus Chamaea; species Chamaea fasciata. Next base: position 22,389 of record NW_027094266.1, on the reverse strand, counting down.
AAGTAAAGTCAGCTGCCCAGGTGCCTGATGTCAGTTTGTAGGAGGCCTTTGGCCCTCCAATGGAAGCCAGGCTTCCAGTTTGTGGCAGCTTGCATCTGGAAGAAATCCTGTTTTGTTCAGGACTGTTGGTGGCCGAGGCCAGGTTCCCGGCAGAGGGAGTTGGGCACAAAGGATGGCCTGTTTCCAGGGGTAAGTAAAGTCAGCTGCCCAGGTGCCTGATGTCAGTTTGTAGGAGGCCCTTGGCCCTCCAAGGGAAGCAAGTCTTCCACTTTGTGGCAGCTTGCCGCTGGAATAATCCTGTTCCGTTTGGGATTGTAGGTGGCCAAAGCCGGGTGCCCGGCAGAGGGAGTTGGGCACAAGGGATGGCCTGTTTCCAGGGGTAAGTAAAGTCGGCTGCACAGGTGCCTGATGTCAGTTTGTAGAAAGCCATTGGCCCTCCATGTGAAGCCAGGCTTCCAGTTTGTGGCAGCTAGCATCTAGAAGAAATCCTGTTCCGTTCGGGATTGTAGGTGGCCGAGGCCAGGTGTCCGGCAGAGGGAGTTGGGCACAAAGGATGGCCTGTTTCCAGGGGTAAGTAAAGTCAGCTGCCCAGGTGCCTGATGTCAGTTTTTGGCAGGTGGCTATTGGTCCTCCATGGGAAGCCTGGCTTCCAGCTTGTGGCAGCTTGCATCTGGAAGAAATCCTGTTCCGTTTGGGATCGTAGGTGGCCGAGGCCTGGTGCCCGGCAGAGGGAGTTGGGCACAAAGGATGGCCTGTTTCCAGGGGTAAGTAAAGTCAGCTACCCAGGTGCCTGGTGTCAGTTTGTAGGAGGCCTTTGGCCCTCCAAGGGAAGCTAGTCTTCCAGTTTGTGGCAGCTTGCATCTGGAAGAAATCCTGTTCTGTTTGGGATTGTATGTGACGGAAGCCAGGTGCCCGACTGAGGGTGTTGGATAAAAAGGATGGCCTGTTTCCAGGGGTAAGTAAAGTCAGCTGCCCAGGTGCCTGATGTCAGTTTGTCGGAGGCCTTTGTCTCTCCATGGGAAGCCAGGCTTCCTGATTGTGGCAGCTTGCATCTGGAAATAATGCAGTTCCTTTCGGGATTTTGGGTGGCCGAGGCCAGGTGCCCGGCAGAGGGAGTTGAATAAAAAGGATGGCCTGTTTCCAGGGGTAAGTAAAGTCAGTTGCCCAGGTGCCTGATGTCAGTTTGTAGGAGGCCTTTGTCCCTCCAAGGGAAGCCAGTCTTCCAGTTTGTGGCAGCATGCATCTCTATGAAATGCTGTTCCGTTCGGGATTGTCCGTGGCCGAGGCCTGGTGCCCGGCAGAGGGAGTTGGGCACAAAGGATGGCCTGTTTCCAGGAGTAAGTAAAGTCAGCTGCCCAGGTGCCTGATGTCAGTTTTTAGCAGGTGGCTATTGGTCCTCTATGGGAAGCCAGGCTTCCAGCTTGTGGCAGCTTGCATCTGGAAGTTATCCTGTTCCGTTCGGGATTGTAGGTGGCCGAGGCCTGGTGCCCGGCAGAGGGAGTTGGGTACAAAGGATGGCCTGTTTCCAGGGGTAAGTAAAGTCAGCTGCCCAGGTGCCTGATGTCAGTTTGCAGGTGGCTATTGTTCCTCCATGGGATGCCAGGCTTCCAGCTTGTGGCAGCTTGCATCTGGAAGAAATGCTGTTTCTTTCGGGATTGTAGGTGGCCGAGGCCTGGTGCCAGGCAGAGGGAGTTGGGCACAAAGGATGGCCTGTTTCCAGGGGTGAGTAAAGTCAGCTGCCCAGGTGCCTGATGTCAGTTTGTAGGAGGCCTTTGGCCCTCCAAGGGAAGCCAGGCTTCCAGCTTGTTGCCGCTTGCATCTGGAGGAAATCCTGTTCCGTTTGGGATCGTAGCTGGCCGAGGCCTGGTGCCCGGCAGAGGGAGTTGGGCACAAAGGATGGCCTGTTTCCAGGGGTAAGTAAAGTCAGCTGCCCAGGGGCCTGGTGTCAGTTTGTAGGAGGCCTTTGTCCCACCAAGGGAAGCTAGTCTTCCAGTTTGTGGCAGCTTGCATCTGGAAGAAATCCTGTTCCGTTCAGGATTGTAGGTGGCCGAGTCCAGGTGCCCGGCAGAGGGTGTTGGGCACAAAGGATGGCCTGTTTCCAGGGGTAAGTAAAGTCAGCTGCCCAGGTGCCTGATGTCAGTTTTTTCCAGGTGGCTTTTGGTTCTCCATGGGAAGCCAGGGTTCCAGCTTGTGGCAGCTTGCATCTGGAAGTAATCCTGTTCCATTCAGGATTGTAGGTGGCCGAGGCCTGGTGCCCGGCAGAGGGAGTTGGGCAAAAAGAATGGCCTGTTTCCAGGGGTAAGTAAAGTCAGCTGCCCAGGTGCCTGATGACAGTTTGTAGGAGGCCTTTGGCCCTCCAAGGGAATCTCGTCTTCCAGTTTGTGGCAGCTTGCATCTGGAAGAAATCCTGTTCCGTTCGGGATTGTAGGTGGCCGAGGCCAGGTGCCCAACTGATGGAGTTGGGCACAAAGGATGGCCTGTTTCCAGGGTTAACTAAAGTCAGCTGCATAGGTGCCTGATGTCAGTTTGCAGGAGGCCTTTGGCCCTTCAAGGGAAGCCAGGCTTACAGCCTCTGGCTGCTTGCATCTGGAAGAAATCCTGTTCCATTCAGGATTGTAGGTGGCCGAGGCCTGGTGCCCGACAGAGGGAGTTGGGCACAAAGGATGGCCTCTTTCCAGGGGTAAGTAAAGTCAGCTACCCAGGTGCCTGATGTCAGTTTGTAGGAGGCCTTTGGCCCTCCAAGGGAAGCCAGTCTTCCAGTTTGTGGCAGCTTGCATCTGGAATAATCCTGTTCCGTTCGGGATTCTAGGTGGCCACAGCCGTGTGCCTGGCAGAGGGAGTTGGGCACAAAGGATGGCCTGTTTCCAGGAGTAAGTAAAGTCAGCTGCCCAGGTGCCTGATGTCAGTTTTTAGCAGGTGCCTATTGGTCCTCTATGGGAAGCCAGGCTTCCAGCTTGTGGCAGCTTGCATCTGGAAGAAATCCTGTTCCGTTCAGGATTGCAGGTGACGGGAGCCAGGTGCCCGACTGAGGGAGTTGGATAAAAAGGATGGCCTGTTTCCAGGGGTAAGTAAAGTCAGCTGCCCAGGTACCTGATGTCAGTTTGCAGAAGGCCTTTGGCCCTCCATGGGAAGCCAGGCTTCCTGATTGTGGCAGCTTGCATCTGGAAATAATGCTGTTCCGTTCAGGATTTTGGCTGGCCGAGGCCTGATGCGCGGCAGAGGGATTTGAATAAAAAGATGGCCTGTTTCCAGGGGTAAGTAAAGTCAGCTTCCCAGGTGCCTGATGTCAGTTTGTAGGAGGACTTTGGCCCTCCAAGGGAAGCCTGTCATCCAGTTTGTGGCAGCTTGCATCTGAAATAATCCTGTTCCGTTCGGGATTGTAGTTGGCCTCAGCCGGGTGCCCGGCAGAGGGAGTTGGGCACAAAGGATGGCCTGTTTCCAGGGGTAAGTAAAGTCAGCTGCCCAGGTTCCTGATATCAGTTTGTAGGAGGCCTTTGGCCCTCCAAGGGAAGCTAGTCTTCCAGTTTGTGGCAGCTTGCATCTGGAAGAAATGCTGTTCCGTTCGGGATTGTAGGTGGCCGAGGCCTGGTGCCCGGCAGAGGGAGTTGGGCACAAAGGATGGCCTGTTTCCAGAGGAAAGTAAAGTCAGCTGCCCAGGTGCCTGATGTCAGTTTGTAGGAGGCCTTTGGCCCTTCAAGGGACGCTAGTCTTCCAGTTTGTGACAGCTTGCATCTGGAAGAAATCTTGTTCCGTTCGGGATTGTAGGTGGCCGAGGCCTGGTGCCCGGCAGAGGGAGTTGGGCACAAAGGATGGCCTGTTTCCAGAGGAAAGTAAAGTCAGCTGCCCAGGTGCCTGATGTCAGATTTTTCCAGGTGGCTTTTGGTTCTCCATGGGAAGCCAGGGTTCCAGCTTGTGGCAGCTTGCATCTGGAAGAAATCCTGTTCCGTTCGGGATTGTAGGTGGCCGAGGCCTGGTGCCCAACTGATGGAGTTGGGCACAAAGGATGGCCTGTTTCCAGGGTTAACTAAAGTCAGCTGCATAGGTGCCCGATTTCAGTTTGCAGGAGGCCTTTGGCCCTCCAAGGGAAGCCAGGCTTACAGCCTCTGGCAGCTTGCATCTGGAAGAAATCCTGTTCCGTTCAGGATTGTACGATGCCGAGGCCTGGTGCCCGACAGAGGGAGTTGGGCACAAAGGATGGCCTGTTTCCAGGGGTAAGTAAAGTCAGCTACCCAGGTGCCTGATGTCAGTTTGTAGGAGGCCTTTGGCCCTCCAAGGGAAGCCAGTCTTCCAGTTTGTGGCAGCTTGCATCTGGAATAATCCTGTTCCGTTCGGGATTGTAGGTGGCCACAGCCGTGTACCTGGCAGAGGGAGTTGGGCACAAAGGATGGCCTGTTTCCAGGGGTAAGTAAAGTCACCTACCAAGGTGCCTGTTGTCAGTTTGCAGAAGGCCTTTGGCTCTCCATGGGAAGCCAGGCTTCCTGATTATGGCAGCTTGCCTCTGGAAATAATGCTGTTCCGTTCGGGATTTTGGGTGGCCGAGGCCTGGTGCGCGGCAGAGGGAGTTGGATAAAAAGGATGGCCTGTTTACAGGGGTAAGTAAAGTCAGCTGCCCAGGTGCCTGATGTCAGTTTGTAGGAGGCCTTTGGCCTTCCAAGGGAAGCCAGTCTTCCAGTTTGTGGCAGCTTGCATCTGGAATAATCCTGTCCCGTTCGGGATTGTAGGTGGCCACAGCCGGGTGCCCGGCAGAGGGAGTTGGGCACAAAGGATGGCCTGTTTCCAGGAGTAAGTAAAGTCAGCTGCCCAGGTGCCTGATGTCAGTTTTTAGCAGGTGGCCATTGGTCCTCTTTGGGAAGCCAGGCTTCCAGCTTGTGGCAGCTTGCATCTGGAAGTAATCCTGTTCCGTTCGGGATTGTAGGTGGCCGAGGCCTGGTGCCCGGCAGAGGGAGTTGGGCACAAAGGATGGCCTGTTTCCAGGGGTAAGTAAAGTCAGCTGCCCAGGTGCCTGATGTCAGTTTGTAGGAGGCCTTTGGCCCTCCAAGAGAAGCCAGTCTTCCAGTTTGTGGCAGCTTGCATCTGGAAGAAATGCTGTTTCGTTCGGGATTGTAGGTGGCCGAGGCCTGGTGCCAGGCAGAGGGAGTTGGGCACAAAGGATGGCCTGTTTCCAGGGGTGAGTAAAGTCAGCTGCCCAGGTGCCTGATGTCAGTTTTTAGGGGGCCTTAGGCGCTCCAAGGGAAGCTAGTCTTCCAGTTTCTGGCCGCTTGCATCTGGAAGAAATCCTGTTCCGTTTGGGATTGCAGGTGACCGGAGCCCTGGTGCCCGACTGAGGGAGTTGGATAAAAAGGATGGCCTGTTTCCAGGGGTAAGTTAATTCAGCTGCCCAGGTACCTGATGTCAGTTTGCAGAAGGCCTTTGGCCCTCCATGGGAAGCCAGGCTTCCTGATTGTGGCAGCTTGCATCTGGAAATAATGCTGTTCCGTTCGGGATTTTGGCATGCCGAGGCCTGATGCGCGGCAGAGGGATTTGAATAAAAAGATGGCCTGTTTCCAGGGGTAAGTAAAGTCAGCTGCCCAGGTGCCTGATGTCAGTTTGTAGGAGGACTTTGGCCCTCCAAGGGAAGCCTGTCATCCAGTTTGTGGCAGCTTGCATCTGAAATAATCCTGTTCCGTTCGGGATTGTAGTTGGCCTCAGCCGGGTGCCCGGCAGAGGGAGTTGGGCACAAAGGATGGCCTGTTTCCAGGGGTAAGTAAAGTCAGCTGCCCAGGTTCCTGATATCAGTTTGTAGGAGGCCTTTGGCCCTCCAAGGGAAGCTAGTCTTCCAGTTTGTGGCAGCTTGCATCTGGAAGAAATGCTGTTCCGTTCGGGATTGTAGGTGGCCGAGGCCTGGTGCCCGGCAGAGGGAGTTGGGCACAAAGGATGGCCTGTTTCCAGGGGTAAGTAAAGTCACCATCCAGGTACCTGATGTCAGTTTGTAGGAGGCCTTTGGCCCTCCAAGGGAAGCCAGTCTTCCAGTTTGTGGCAGCTTGCATCTGGAATAATCCTGTTCCGTTCGGGATTGTAGGTGGCCACAGCCGTGTGCCTGGCAGAGGGAGTTGGGCACAAAGGATGGCCTGTTTCCAGGGGTAAGTAAAGTCACATACCAAGGTGCCTGATGTCAGTTTGCAGAAGGCCTTTGGCTCTCCATGGGAAGCCAGGCTTCCTGATTATGGCAGCTTGCATCTGGAAATAATGCTGTTCCGTTCGGGATTTTGGGTGGCCGAGGCCTGGTGCGCGGCAGATGGAGTTGGGTAAAAAGGATGGCCTGTTTCCAGGGATAAGTAAAGTCAGCTGCCCAGGTGCCTGATGTCAGTTTGTAGGAGGCCTTTGGCCCTCCAAGGGACGCTAGTCTTCCAGTTTGTGGCAGCTTGCATCTGGAAGAAATCCTGTTCCGTTCGGGATTGTAGGTGGCCGAGGCCAGCTGCCCAACTGATGGAGTTGGACACAAAGGATGGCCTGTTTCCAGGGTTAAGTAAAGTCAGCTGCCCAGGTGATTGATGTCAGTTTGTAGGAGGCCTTTGGCCCTCCAAGGGAAGCCAGGCTTACAGCCTCTGGCAGCTTGCATCTGGAAGAAATCCTGTTCCGTTCAGGATTGTAGGTGGCCGAGGCCTGGTGCCCGACAGAGGGAGTTGGGCACAAAGGATGGCCTCTTTCCAGGGGGAGGTAAAGTCAGCTACCCAGGTGCCTGATATCAGTTTGTAGGAGGCGTTTGGCCCTCCATGGGAAGCCAGGCTTCCTGCTTATGGCAGCTTGCATCTGGAAGAAATCATGTTCCGTTCGGGATTGTAGGTGGCCGGAGCCGGGTGCCCGCCTGTGGGAGTTGGATAAAAATGACGGTCTCTTTCCAGGGGTAAGTAATATCAGCTGCCCAGGTGCCTGATGTCAGTTTGTAGGAGGCCTTTGGCCCTCCAAGGGAAGCAAGTCTTCCAGTTTGTGGCAGCTTGCATCTTGAAGAAATCCTGTTCCGTTCAAGATTGTAGGCAGCCGAGGCCTGGTGCCCGGCAGAGGGAGTTGGGAACAAAGGATGGCCTGTTTCCAGGGGTAAGTAAAGTCAGCTACCCAGGTGCCTGATGTCAGTTTGTAGGAGGCCTTTAGCCCTCCAAGGAAAGCCAGTCTTCCTGTTTGTGGCAGCTTGCATCTGGAAGAAATCCTGTCGTGTTCGGAATTGTAGGTGACCGAGGCCAGGTGCCCGGCAGAGGGAGTTGGGCACAAAGGATGGCCTGTTTCCAGGAATGTTAAAGTCAGCTGACCAGGTGCCTAATGTCAGTTTGTAGCAGGCCTTTAGCCCTCTAAGGAAAGCCAGTCTTCCTGTTCAAGGCAGCTTGCATCTGAAAGAAATCCTGTTCCGTTCATCATTGAAGGTGGCCGAGGCCTGGTGCCCGGCAGAGGGAGTTGGGCACAAAGAATGGCCTGCTCCCCGGGGTAAGTAAAGTCAGCTGCCCAGGTGCCTGATGTCAGTTTTTAGGGGGCCTTTGGCGCTCCAAGGGAAGGTAGTCTTCCAGTTTGTGGCAGCTTGCATCTGGAAGAAATGCTGTTCCGTTCGGGATTGTAGGTGGCCGAGGCCAGGTGTCCGGCAGAGGGAGTTGGGCACAAAGGATGGCCTTTTTCCAGGGGTAAGTAAAGTCAGCTGCCCAGGTGCCTGATGTCAGTTTGTAGAAGGCCTTTGGCCCTCCATTGGAAGCTAGTCTTCCAGTTTGTGGCAGCTTGCATCTGGAAGAAATCCTGTTCCGTTCGAGATTGTAGGTGGCCGAGGCCAGGTGTCCGGCAGAGGGAGTTGGGCACAAATGTTGGCCTGTTTCCAGGGGTAAGTAAAGTCAGCTGCCCAGGTGCCTGATGTCAGTATTGTAGAAGGCCTTTGGCTCTCCATGGGAAGCCCGGCTTCCTGATTGCTGCAGCTTGCATCTGGAAATAAGGATGTTCCTTTCGGGATTTTGGGTGGCCGAGGCCAGGTGCGCGGCAAAGGGAGTTGGATAAAAAGGATGGCCTGTTTCCAGGGGTAAGTAAAGTCAGCTGCCCAGGTGCCTGATGTCAGTTTGCAGAAGGCCTTTGGCTCTCGATGGGAAGTCAAGCTTCCGTATTGTGGCAGCTTGCATCTGGAAATAAAGCTGTTCCGTTCAGGATTGTAGGTGTCCGAGGCCAGGTGCCCGGCAGAGGGAGTTGGATAAAAAGGATGGCCTGATTCCAGGGGTAAGTAAATTCAACTGCCCAGGTGCCTGATGTCAGTTTGTAGGAGGCCTTTGGCCCTCCAAATGCAGCCAGGCTTCCTCCTTGTGGCAGCTTGCATCTGGAAGAAATCCTGTTCCGTTTGGGATCGTAGGTGTCCGAAGCCTGGTGCCCGGCAGAGGGAGTTCGGCACAAAGAATGGCCTTTTTCCAGGGGTAAGTAAAGTCAGCTGCCCAGGTGCCTGATGTCAGTTTGTAGGAGGCCTTTGGCCCTCCAAGAGAAGCAAGTCTTCCAGTTTGTGGCAGCTTGCATCTGGAAGAAATCCTGTTCCGTTCAAGATTGTAGGTGGCCGAGGCCTGGTGCCCGGCAGAGGGAGTTGGGCACAAAGGATGGCCTGTTTCCAGGGGTAAGTAAAGTCGGCTGCACAGGTGCCTGATGTCAGTTTGTAGGAGGCCTTTGGCCCTCCATGGGAAGCCAGTCTTCCTGTTTGTGGCAGCTTGCATCTGGAAGAAATCCTGTCGTGTTAGGGATTGTAGGTGACCGAGGCCAGGTGCCCGGCAGAGGGAGTTGGGCACAAAGGATGGCCTGTTTCCAGGGGTGTTAAAGTCAGCTGACCAGGTGCCTAATGTCAGTTTGTAGCAGGCCTTTAGCCCTCCAAGGAAAGCCAGTCTTCCTGTTCAAGGCAGCTTGCATCTGAAAGAAATCCTTTTCCGTTCAACATTGAAGGTGGACGAGGCCTGGTGCCCGGCAGAGGGAGTTGGGCACAAAGGATGGCCTGTTTCCAGGGGTAAGTAAAGTCACATACCAAGGTGCCTGATGTCAGTTTGCAGAAGGCCTTTGGCTCTCCATGGGAAGCCAGGCTTCCTGATTATGGCAGCTTGCCTCTGGAAATAATGCTGTTCCGTTCGGGATTTTGGGTGGCTGAGGCCTGGTGCGCGGCAGAGGGAGTTGGATAAAAAGGATGGCATGATTCCAGGGGTAAGTAAAGTCAGCTGCCCAGGTGCCTGATGTCAGCTTGTAGGAGGCCTTTGGCCCTCCAAGGGAAGCCAGTCTTCCAGTTTGTGGCAGCTTGCATCTGGAATAATCCTGTTCCGTTCCGGATTGTAGGTGGCCACAGCCGGGTGCCCGGCAGAGGGAGTTGGGCACAAAGGATGGCCTGTTTCCAGGGGTAAGTAAAGTCACCTACCCAGGTGCCTGATGTCGGTTTGTTGGAGGCCTTTGGCCCTCCAAGGGAAGTTAGTCTTCCAGTTTGTGGCAGCTTGCATCTGGAAGAAATCCTGTTCCGTTCGGGATTGTAGGTGTCCTAGGCCAGGTGCCCGACTGAGGGAGTTGCATAAAAAGGATGGCCTATTTCAAGGGGTAAGTAAAGTCAGCTGCCCTAGTGCCTGATGTCAGTTTGCAGAAGGCCTTTGGCACCCCATGGGAAGCCAGGCTTCCTGATTGTGGCAGCTTGCATCTGGAAGTAATCCTGTTCCATTCGGGATTGTAGGTGGCCGAGGCCTGGTGCCCGGCAGAGGGAGTTGTGCACAAAGAATGGCCTCTTTCCAGGGGTAAGTAAAGTCAGCTGCCCAGGTGCCTGATGTCAGTTTGTAGGAGGCCTTTGGCCCTCCAAGGGAATCTCGTCTTCCAGTTTGTGGCAGCTTGCATTTGGAAGAAATCCTGTTCCGTTCGGGATTGTAGGTGGCCGAGGCCAGGAGCCCGACTGATGGAGTTGGGCACAAAGGATGGCCTGTTTCCAGGGGTAAGTAAAGTCAGCTGCCCAAATGCCTGATGTCAGTTTGTAGGAGGCCTTTGGCCCTCCAAGGGAAGCCAGGCTTACAGCCTCTGGCAGCTTGCATCTGGAAGAAATCCTGTTCCGTTCAGGATTGTAGGTGGCCGAGGCCTGGTGCCCGACAGAGGGAGTTGGGCACAAAGGATGGCCTGTTTCCAGGGGTAAGTAAAGTCAGCTACCCAGGTGCCTGATGTCAGTTTCTGGAGGCGTTTGGCCCTCCATGGGAAGCTAGTCTTCCAGTTTCTGGCAGCTTGCATCTGGAAGAAATCCTGTTCCGTTCGGGATTGTAGGTGGCCGAGGCCAGGTGTCCGGCAGAGGGAGTTGGGCACAAAGGATGGCCTGTTTGCAGGGGTAAGTAAAGTCAGCTGCCCAGGTGCCTGATGTCAGTATTATAGAAGGCCTTTGGCTCTCCATGGGAAGCCCGTCTTCCTGATTGCTGCAGCTGGCATCTGGAAATAATGCCGTTCCGCTTGGGATTTTGGGTGGCCGAGGCCAGGTGCGCGGCAAAGGGAGTTGGATAAAAAGGATGGCCTGTTTCCAGGGGTAAGTAAATTCAACTGCCCAGGTGCCTGATGTGAGTTTAGGAGGCCTTTGGCCCTCCAAATGCAGCCAGGCTTCCTGCTTGTGGCAGCTTGCATCTGGAAGAAATCCTGTTCCGTTTGGGATCGTAGGTGTCCGAAGCCTGGTGCCCGTCAGAGGGAGTTGGGCACAAAGGATGGCCTGTTTCCAGGGGTAAGTAAAGTCAGCAGCCCAGGTGCCTGATGTCAGTTTGTAGGAGGCCTTTGGCCCTCCAAGGGAAGCAAGTCTTCCTGTTTGTGGCAGCTTGCATCTGGAAGAAATCCTCTTCCGTTCAAGATTGTAGGTGGCCGAGGCCTGGTGCCCGGCAGAGGGAGTTGGGCACAAAGGATGGCCTGTTTCCAGGGGTGTTAAAGTCAGCTGACCAGGTGCCTAATGTCAGTTTGTAGTAGGCCTTTAGCCCTCCAAGGAAAGCCAGTCTTCCTGTTCAAGGCAGCTTGCATCTGAAAGAAATCCTGTTCCGTTCAACATTGAAGGTGGCCGAGGCCTGGTGCCCGGCAGAGGGAGTTGGGCACAAAGGATGGCCTGTTACCCGGGGTAAGTAAAGTCAGCTGCCCAGGTTCCTGATGTCAGTTTTTAGGAGGCCTTTGGCGCTCTAAGGGAAGCTAGTATTCCAGTTTCTGGCCGCATGCATCTGGAAGAAATCCTGTTCCGTTTGGGATTGCAGGTGACCGAAGCCAGGTGCCCGACTGAGGGTGTTTGATAAAATGGATGGCCTGTTCCAAATGGAAAGTAAAGTCAGCTGCCCAGGTGCCTGATGTCAGTTTGTAGGAGGCCTTTGGCCCTCTACGGGAAGCTAGTCTTCCAGTTTGTGGCAGCTTGCATCTGGAAGAAATCCGGTTCCGTTCGGGATTGTAGGTGGCCGAGGCCAGGTGTCCGGCAGAGGGAGTTGGGCACAAAGGATGGCCTGTTTCCAGGGGTAAGTAAAGTCCCCTACCCAGGTGCCTGATGTCAGTTTGCAGAAGGCCTTTGGCTCTCCATGGGAAGCCAGGCTTCCTGATTGTGGCAGCTTGCATCTGGAAATAATGCTGTTCTGTTCGGGATTTTGGGTGGCCGAGGCCATGTGCCCGGCAGACGGAGCTGGGCACAAATGATGGCCTGTTTCCAGGGGTAAGTAAAGTCAGCTGCCCAGGTGCCTGATGTCAGTTTGCAGGTGGCTATTGTTCCTCCATGGGATGCCAGGCTTCCAGCTTGTGGCTGCTTGCATCTGGAAGTAATCCTGTTCCGTTTGGGATCGTAGGTGGCCGAGGCCTGGTGTCCGGCTAAGGGAGTTGGGAACAAAAGATGGCCTGTTTCCAGGGGTAAGTAAAGTTAGCTGCCCAGGTGCTTGGTGTCAGTTTGTAGGAGGCCTTTGGCCCTCCAAGGGAAGCTAGTCTTCCAGTTTGTGGCTGCTTGCATCTGGAAGAAATCCTGTTGTATTTGGGTATGTAGGTGGCCCAGGCCTGGTGCCCGGCAGAGGGAGTTGGGCACAAAGGATGGCCTGTTTCCAGAGGTAAGTAAAGTCAGCTGCCCAGGTGCCTGATGTCAGTTTTTAGGAGGCCTTTGGCCCTCTAAGTAAAGCTAGTCTTCCAGTTTGTGGCAGCTTGCATCTGGAAGAAATCCTGTTCCGTTCGGGATGGTAGGTGGCCGAGGCCAGGTGCCCGGCAGAGGGAGTTGGGCACAAAGGATGGCCTGTTTCCAGGGGTAAGTAAAGTTAGGTGCCCAGGTGCCTGATGTCAGTTTGTAGGAGGCCTTTGGCCCTCCAAGGGAAGCAAGTCTTCCAGTTTGTGGCAGCTTGCATCTTGAAGAAATGCTGTTCTGCTCATGATTGTAGGTGGTCGAGGCCAGGTGCCTGGCAGAGGGAGTTGGGCAAAAATGATGGCCTGTTTCCAGGGGTAAGTAAAGTCAGCTGCCCAGGTGCCTGATGTCAGTTTGTAGGAGGCCTTTGGCCCTCCATGGGAAGCCAGGCTTCCAGCTTGTGGCAGCTTGCATCTGGAAGAAATCCTGTTCCGTTCGGGATTGTAGGTGGCCGAGGCCAGGTGCCCGGCAGAGGAAATTGGGCACAAAGGATGGCCTGTTTCCAGGGGTAAGTAAAGTCAGCTGCCCAGGTGCCTGATGTCAGTTTGTAAGAGGCCTTTGGCCCTCCAAGGGAAGCCAGGCTTCCAGTTTGTGGCTGCTTGCATCTGGAAGAAATCCTGTTCTATTTGGGTATGTAGGTGGCCGAGGCCTGGTGCCCGGCAGAGGGAGTTGGGCACAAAGGATGGCCTGTTTCCAGAGGTAAGTAAAGTCAGCTGCCGAGGTGCCTGATGTCAGTTTGTAGGAGGCCTTTGTCCCTCTAAGGGAAGCTTGTCTTCCAGTTTGTGGCAGCTTGCATCTGGAAGAAATCCTGTTCCGTTCGGGATTGTAGGTGGCCGAGGCCAGGTGCCCGGCAGAGGGAGTTGGGCACAAAGGATGGCCTGTTTCCAGGGGTAAGTAAAGTTAGCTGCCCAGGTGCCTGATGTCAGTTTGTAGGAGGCCTTTGGCCCTGCAAGGGAAGCAAGTCTTCCAGTTTGTGGCAGCTTGCATCTTGAAGAAATGCTGTTCTGCTCATGATTGTAGGTGGTCGAGGCCAGGTGCCTGGCAGAGGGAGTTGGGCAAAAATGATGGCCTGTTTCCAGGGGTAAGTAAAGTCAGCTGCCCAGGTGCCTGATGTCAGTTTGTAGCAGGCCTTTGGCCCTCCATGGGAAGCCTGGCTTCCAGCTTGTGGCAGCTTGCATCTGGAAGAAATGCTGATCCGTTCGGGATTGTAGGTGGCCGAGGCCAGGTGCCCGGCAGAGGGAGTTTGGAACAAAGGATGGCCTGTTCCAAATGGAAAGTAAAGTCAGCTGCCCAGGTGCCTGATGTCAGTTTGTAGGAGGCCTTTGGCCCTCTACGGGAAGCTAGTCTTCCAGTTTGTGGCAGCTTGCATCTGGAAGAAATCCGGTTCCGTTCGGGATTGTAGGTGGCCGAGGCCAGGTGTCCGGCAGAGGGAGTTGGGCACAAAGGATGGCCTGTTTCCAGGGGTAAGTAAAGTCCCCTACCCAGGTGCCTGATGTCAGTTTGCAGAAGGCCTTTGGCTCTCCATGGGAAGCCAGGCTTCCTGATTGTGGCAGCTTGCATCTGGAAATAATGCTGTTCTGTTCGGGATTTTGGGTGGCCGAGGCCAGGTGCCCGGCAGACGGAGTTGGGCACAAATGATGGCCTGTTTCCAGGGGTAAGTAAAGTCAGCTGCCCAGGTGCCTGATGTCAGTTTGCAGGTGGCTATTGTTCCTCCATGGGATGCCAGGCTTCCAGCTTGTGGCTGCTTGCATCTGGAAGTAATCCTGTTCCGTTTGGGATCGTAGGTGGCCGAGGCCTGGTGTCCGGCTAAGGGAGTTGGGAACAAAAGATGGCCTGTTTCCAGGGGTAAGTAAAGTTAGCTGCCCAGGTGCTTGGTGTCAGTTTGTAGGAGGCCTTTGGCCCTCCAAGGGAAGCTAGTCTTCCAGTTTGTGGCTGCTTGCATCTGGAAGAAATCCTGTTGTATTTGGGTATGTAGGTGGCCCAGGCCTGGTGCCCGGCAGAGGGAGTTGGGCACAAAGGATGGCCTGTTTCCAGAGGTAAGTAAAGTCAGCTGCCCAGGTGCCTGATGTCAGTTTTTAGGAGGCCTTTGGCCCTCTAAGTAAAGCTAGTCTTCCAGTTTGTGGCAGCTTGCATCTGGAAGAAATCCTGTTCCGTTCGGGATGGTAGGTGGCCGAGGCCAGGTGCCCGGCAGAGGGAGTTGGGCACAAAGGATGGCCTGTTTCCAGGGGTAAGTAAAGTTAGGTGCCCAGGTGCCTGATGTCAGTTTGTAGGAGGCCTTTGGCCCTCCAAGGGAAGCAAGTCTTCCAGTTTGTGGCAGCTTGCATCTTGAAGAAATGCTGTTCTGCTCATGATTGTAGGTGGTCGAGGCCAGGTGCCTGGCAGAGGGAGTTGGGCAAAAATGATGGCCTGTTTCCAGGGGTAAGTAAAGTCAGCTGCCCAGGTGCCTGATGTCAGTTTGTAGGAGGCCTTTGGCCCTCCATGGGAAGCCAGGCTTCCAGCTTGTGGCAGCTTGCATCTGGAAGAAATCCTGTTCCGTTCGGGATTGTAGGTGGCCGAGGCCAGGTGCCCGGCAGAGGAAATTGGGCACAAAGGATGGCCTGTTTCCAGGGGTAAGTAAAGTCAGCTGCCCAGGTGCCTGATGTCAGTTTGTAAGAGGCCTTTGGCCCTCCAAGGGAAGCCAGGCTTCCAGTTTGTGGCTGCTTGCATCTGGAAGAAATCCTGTTCTATTTGGGTATGTAGGTGGCCGAGGCCTGGTGCCCGGCAGAGGGAGTTGGGCACAAAGGATGGCCTGTTTCCAGAGGTAAGTAAAGTCAGCTGCCGAGGTGCCTGATGTCAGTTTGTAGGAGGCCTTTGTCCCTCTAAGGGAAGCTTGTCTTCCAGTTTGTGGCAGCTTGCATCTGGAAGAAATCCTGTTCCGTTCGGGATTGTAGGTGGCCGAGGCCAGGTGCCCGGCAGAGGGAGTTGGGCACAAAGGATGGCCTGTTTCCAGGGGTAAGTAAAGTTAGCTGCCCAGGTGCCTGATGTCAGTTTGTAGGAGGCCTTTGGCCCTGCAAGGGAAGCAAGTCTTCCAGTTTGTGGCAGCTTGCATCTTGAAGAAATGCTGTTCTGCTCATGATTGTAGGTGGTCGAGGCCAGGTGCCTGGCAGAGGGAGTTGGGCAAAAATGATGGCCTGTTTCCAGGGGTAAGTAAAGTCAGCTGCCCAGGTGCCTGATGTCAGTTTGTAGCAGGCCTTTGGCCCTCCATGGGAAGCCTGGCTTCCAGCTTGTGGCAGCTTGCATCTGGAAGAAATGCTGATCCGTTCGGGATTGTAGGTGGCCGAGGCCAGGTGCCCGGCAGAGGGAGTTTGGAACAAAGGATGGCCTGTTCCAAATGGAAAGTAAAGTCAGCTGCCCAGGTGCCTGATGTCAGTTTGTAGGAGGCCTTTGGCCCTCTACGGGAAGCTAGTCTTCCAGTTTGTGGCAGCTTGCATCTGGAAGAAATCCGGTTCCGTTCGGGATTGTAGGTGGCCGAGGCCAGGTGTCCGGCAGAGGGAGTTGGGCACAAAGGATGGCCTGTTTCCAGGGGTAAGTAAAGTCCCCTACCCAGGTGCCTGATGTCAGTTTGCAGAAGGCCTTTGGCTCTCCATGGGAAGCCAGGCTTCCTGATTGTGGCAGCTTGCATCTGGAAATAATGCTGTTCTGTTCGGGATTTTGGGTGGCCGAGGCCAGGTGCCCGGCAGACGGAGTTGGGCACAAATGATGGCCTGTTTCCAGGGGTAAGTAAAGTCAGCTGCCCAGGTGCCTGATGTCAGTTTGCAGGTGGCTATTGTTCCTCCATGGGATGCCAGGCTTCCAGCTTGTGGCTGCTTGCATCTGGAAGTAATCCTGTTCCGTTTGGGATCGTAGGTGGCCGAGGCCTGGTGTCCGGCTAAGGGAGTTGGGAACAAAAGATGGCCTGTTTCCAGGGGTAAGTAAAGTTAGCTGCCCAGGTGCTTGGTGTCAGTTTGTAGGAGGCCTTTGGCCCTCCAAGGGAAGCTAGTCTTCCAGTTTGTGGCTGCTTGCATCTGGAAGAAATCCTGTTGTATTTGGGTATGTAGGTGGCCCAGGCCTGGTGCCCGGCAGAGGGAGTTGGGCACAAAGGATGGCCTGTTTCCAGAGGTAAGTAAAGTCAGCTGCCCAGGTGCCTGATGTCAGTTTTTAGGAGGCCTTTGGCCCTCTAAGTAAAGCTAGTCTTCCAGTTTGTGGCAGCTTGCATCTGGAAGAAATCCTGTTCCGTTCGGGATGGTAGGTGGCCGAGGCCAGGTGCCCGGCAGAGGGAGTTGGGCACAAAGGATGGCCTGTTTCCAGGGGTAAGTAAAGTTAGGTGCCCAGGTGCCTGATGTCAGTTTGTAGGAGGCCTTTGGCCCTCCAAGGGAAGCAAGTCTTCCAGTTTGTGGCAGCTTGCATCTTGAAGAAATGCTGTTCTGCTCATGATTGTAGGTGGTCGAGGCCAGGTGCCTGGCAGAGGGAGTTGGGCAAAAATGATGGCCTGTTTCCAGGGGTAAGTAAAGTCAGCTGCCCAGGTGCCTGATGTCAGTTTGTAGGAGGCCTTTGGCCCTCCATGGGAAGCCAGGCTTCCAGCTTGTGGCAGCTTGCATCTGGGAGAAATCCTGTTCCGTTCGGGATTGTAGGTGGCCGAGGCCAGGTGCCCGGCAGAGGAAATTGGGCACAAAGGATGGCCTGTTTCCAGGGGTAAGTAAAGTCAGCTGCCCAGGTGCCTGATGTCAGTTTGTAAGAGGCCTTTGGCCCTCCAAGGGAAGCCAGGCTTCCAGTTTGTGGCTGCTTGCATCTGGAAGAAATCCTGTTCTATTTGGGTATGTAGGTGGCCGAGGCCTGGTGCCCGGCAGAGGGAGTTGGGCACAAAGGATGGCCTGTTTCCAGAGGTAAGTAAAGTCAGCTGCCGAGGTGCCTGATGTCAGTTTGTAGGAGGCCTTTGTCCCTCTAAGGGAAGCTTGTCTTCCAGTTTGTGGCAGCTTGCATCTGGAAGAAATCCTGTTCCGTACGGGATTGTAGGTGGCCGAGGCCAGGTGCCCGGCAGAGGGAGTTGGGCACAAAGGATGGCCTGTTTCCAGGGGTAAGTAAAGTTAGCTGCCCAGGTGCCTGATGTCAGTTTGTAGGAGGCCTTTGGCCCTGCAAGGGAAGCAAGTCTTCCAGTTTGTGGCAGCTTGCATCTTGAAGAAATGCTGTTCTGCTCATGATTGTAGGTGGTCGAGGCCAGGTGCCTGGCAGAGGGAGTTGGGCAAAAATGATGGCCTGTTTCCAGGGGTAAGTAAAGTCAGCTGCCCAGGTGCCTGATGTCAGTTTGTAGCAGGCCTTTGGCCCTCCATGGGAAGCCTGGCTTCCAGCTTGTGGCAGCTTGCATCTGGAAGAAATGCTGATCCGTTCGGGATTGTAGGTGGCCGAGGCCAGGTGCCCGGCAGAGGGAGTTTGGAACAAAGGATGGCCTGTTCCAAATGGAAAGTAAAGTCAGCTGCCCAGGTGCCTGATGTCAGTTTGTAGGAGGCCTTTGGCCCTCTACGGGAAGCTAGTCTTCCAGTTTGTGGCAGCTTGCATCTGGAAGAAATCCGGTTCCGTTCGGGATTGTAGGTGGCCGAGGCCAGGTGTCCGGCAGAGGGAGTTGGGCACACAAGATGGCCTGTTTCCAGGGGTAAGTAAAGTCCCCTACCCAGGTGCCTGATGTCAGTTTGCAGAAGGCCTTTGGCTCTCCATGGGAAGCCAGGCTTCCTGATTGTGGCAGCTTGCATCTGGAAAATAATGCTGTTCTGTTCGGGATTTTGGGTGGCCGAGGCCAGGTGCCCGGCAGACGGAGTTGGGCACAAATGATGGCCTGTTTCCAGGGGTAAGTAAAGTCAGCTGCCCAGGTGCCTGATGTCAGTTTGCAGGGTGGCTATTGTTCCTCCATGGGATGCCAGGCTTCCAGCTTGTGGCTGCTTGCATCTGGAAGTAATCCTGTTCCGTTTGGGATCGTAGGTGGCCGAGGCCTGGTGTCCGGCTAAGGGGAGTTGGGAACAAAAGATGGCCTGTTTCCAGGGGTAAGTAAAGTTAGCTGCCCAGGTGCTTGGTGTCCAAGTTTGTAGGAGGCCTTTGGCCCTCCAAGGGAAGCTAGTCTTCCAGTTTGTGGCTGCTTGCATCTGGAAGAAATCCTGTTGTATTTGGGTATGTAGGTGGCCCAGGCCTGGTGCCCGGCGAGTTGGGCACAAAGGATGGCCTGTTTCCAGAGGTAAGTAAAGTCAGCTGCCCAGGTGCCTGATGTCAGTTTTTAGGAGGCCTTTGGCCCTCTAAGTAAAGCTAGTCTTCCAGTTTGTGGCAGCTTGCATCTGGAAGAAATCCTGTTCCGTTCGGGATGGTAGGTGGCCGAGGCCAGGTGCCCGGCAGAGGGAGTTGGGCACAAAGGATGGCCTGTTTCCAGGGGTAAGTAAAGTTAGGTGCCCAGGTGCCTGATGTCAGTTTGTAGGAGGCCTTTGGCCCTCCAAGGGAAGCAAGTCTTCCAGTTTGTGGCAGCTTGCATCTTGAAGAAATGCTGTTCTGCTCATGATTGTAGGTGGTCGAGGCCAGGTGCCTGGCAGAGGGAGTTGGGCAAAAATGATGGCCTGTTTCCAGGGGTAAGTAAAGTCAGCTGCCCAGGTGCCTGATGTCAGTTTGTAGGAGGCCTTTGGCCCTCCATGGGAAGCCAGGCTTCCAGCTTGTGGCAGCTTGCATCTGGGAGAAATCCTGTTCCGTTCGGGATTGTAGGTGGCCGAGGCCAGGTGCCCGGCAGAGGAAATTGGGCACAAAGGATGGCCTGTTTCCAGGGGTAAGTAAAGTCAGCTGCCCAGGTGCCTGATGTCAGTTTGTAAGAGGCCTTTGGCCCTCCAAGGGAAGCCAGGCTTCCAGTTTGTGGCTGCTTGCATCTGGAAGAAATCCTGTTCTATTTGGGTATGTAGGTGGCCGAGGCCTGGTGCCCGGCAGAGGGAGTTGGGCACAAAGGATGGCCTGTTTCCAGAGGTAAGTAAAGTCAGCTGCCGAGGTGCCTGATGTCAGTTTGTAGGAGGCCTTTGTCCCTCTAAGGGAAGCTTGTCTTCCAGTTTGTGGCAGCTTGCATCTGGAAGAAATCCTGTTCCGTTCGGGATTGTAGGTGGCCGAGGCCAGGTGCCCGGCAGAGGGAGTTGGGCACAAAGGATGGCCTGTTTCCAGGGGTAAGTAAAGTTAGCTGCCCAGGTGCCTGATGTCAGTTTGTAGGAGGCCTTTGGCCCTGCAAGGGAAGCAAGTCTTCCAGTTTGTGGCAGCTTGCATCTTGAAGAAATGCTGTTCTGCTCATGATTGTAGGTGGTCGAGGCCAGGTGCCTGGCAGAGGGAGTTGGGCAAAAATGATGGCCTGTTTCCAGGGGTAAGTAAAGTCAGCTGCCCAGGTGCCTGATGTCAGTTTGTAGCAGGCCTTTGGCCCTCCATGGGAAGCCTGGCTTCCAGCTTGTGGCAGCTTGCATCTGGAAGAAATGCTGATCCGTTCGGGATTGTAGGTGGCCGAGGCCAGGTGCCCGGCAGAGGGAGTTGGGAACAAAGGATGGCCTGTTTCCAGGGGTAAGTCAAGTTAGCGGCCCAGGTGCCTGGTGTCAGTTTGTAGGAGGCCTTTCGCCCTCCAAGGGAAGCTAGTCTTCCAGTTTGTGGCAGCTTGCATCTTGAAGAAATGCTGTTTTGCTCGGGAGTGTAGGTGGAAGAGGCCTGGTGCCTGGCAGAGGGAGTTGGGCACAAATGATGGACTGTTTCCAGGGGTAAGTAAAGTCAGCTGCCCAGGTCCCTGATGTCAGTTTGTAAGAGGCCTTTGGCCCTCCAAGGGAAGCCAGGCTTCCAGCTTGTGGCAGCTTGCATCTGGAAGAAATCCTGTTCCGTTTGGGATTGTAGGTGGCCGAGGCCTGGTGCCCGGCAGAGGGAGTTGGGCACAAATGATGGCATGTTTCCAAGGCTAAGTAAAGTCAGCTGCCCAGGTGCCTGATGTCAGTTTGTAGGAGGCCTTTGGCCCTGCAAGGGAAGTTAGTCTTCCAGTTTGTGGCAGCATGCATCTGGAAGAAATCCTGTTCCGTTCGGGATTGTAGGTGGCCGAGGCCAGGTGCCCGGCAGAGGGAGTTGGGCACAAAGGATGGCCTGTTTCCAGGGGTAAGTAAAGTTAGCTGCCCAGGTGCCTGATGTCAGTTTATAGGAGGCCTTTGGCCCTCCAAGGGAAGCTAGTCTTGCAGTTTGTGGCTGCTTGCATCTTGAAGAAATGCTGTTCTACTCATGATTGTAGGTGGTCGAGGCCAGGTGCCCGGCAGAGGGAGTTGGGCACAAATGATGGACTGTTTCCAGGGGTAAGTAAAGTCAGCTGCCCAGGTGCCTTATGTCAGTTTGTAGCAGGCCTTTGGCCCTCCATGGGAAGCCAGGCTTCCAGCTTGTGGCAGCTTGCATCTGGAAGAAATCCTGTTCCGTTCGGCGTTGTAGGTGTCCGGAGCCGGGTGGCATGCTGAGGGAGTAGGGAACAAAGGATGGCCTGTTTCCAGGGGTAAGTAAAGTCAGCTGCCCAGGTGCCTGATGTCAGTTTGTAGGAGGCCTTTGGCCCTCCAAGGGAAGCTAGTCTTCCAGTTTGTGGCAGCTTGCATCTGGAAGAAATCCTGTTCCGTTCGGGATTGTAGGTGGCCGAGGCCAGGTGCCCGGCAGAGGAAATTGGGCACAAAGGATGGCCTGTTTCCAGGGGTAAGTAAAGTCAGCTGCCCAGGTGCCTGATGTCAGTTTGTAAGAGGCCTTGGCCCTCCAAGGGAAGCCAGGCTTCCAGTTTGTGGCTGCTTGCATCTGGAAGAAATCCTGTTCTATTTGGGTATGTAGGTGGCCGAGGCCTGGTGCCCGGCAGAGGGAGTTGGGCACAAAGGATGGCCTGTTTCCAGGGGTAAGTAAAGTCAGCTGCCCAGGTGCCTGATGTCAGTTTGTAGAAGGCCTTTGGCCCTCCAAGAGCAGCCAGGCTTCCGGCAGGTGGTAGCTTGCATCTGGAAGAAATCCTGTTCCGTTCGGGATTGTAGGTGGCCGAGGCCTGGTGCCCGGCTAAGGGAGTTGGGAACAAAGGATGGCCTGTTTCCAGGGGTAAGTAAAGTCAGCTGCCCAGGTGCCTGATGTCAGTTTGTAGAAGGCCTTTGGCCCTCCAAGAGCAGCCAGGCTTCCGGCATGTGGTAGCATTCATCTGGAAGAAATCCTGTTCCGTTCGGGATTGTAGGTGGCCGAGGCCTGGTGCCCGGCTAAGGGAGTTGGGAACAAAGGATGGCCTGTTTCCAGGGGTAAGTAAAGTCAGCTGCCCAGGTGCCTGATGTCAGTTTGTAGGAGGCCTTTGGCCCTCCATGGGAAGCCAGGCTTCCAGCTTGTGGCAGCTTGCATCTGGAAGAAATCCTGTTCCGTTCGGGATTATAGGTGGCCGAGGCCAGGTGCCCGGCAGAGGGAGTTGGGCACAAAGGATGGCCTGTTTCCAGGGGTAAGTAAAGTCAGCTGCCCAGGTGCCTGATGTCAGTTTGCAGGTGGCTATTGTTCCTCCATGGGATGCCAGGCTTCCAGCTTGTGGCTGCTTGCATCTGGAAGTAATCCTGATGTGTTCGGGATTGTAGGTGTCCGAGGCCAGGTGCCCGGCAGAAAGAGTTGGGCACAAAGGATGGCCTGTTTCCAGGGTAAGTAAAGTCAGCTGCCCAGGTGCCTGATGTCAGTTTGTAGCAGGCCTTTGGCCCTCCATGGGAAGCCTGGCTTCCAGCTTGTGGCAGCTTGCATCTGGAAGAAATGCTGATCCGTTCGGGATTGTAGGTGGCTGAGGCCAGGTGCCCGGCCGAGGGAGTTGGGAACAAAGGATGGCCTGTTTCCAGGGATAAGTAAAGTTAGCTGCCCAGGTGCCTGGTGTCAGTTTGTAGGAGGCCTTTGGCCCTCCAAGGGAAGCTAGTCTTCCAGTTTGTGGCAGCTTGCATCTCTAAGAAATGCTGTTTTGCTCGGGAGTGTAGGTGTCCGAGGCCTGGTGCCCGGCAGAGGGAGTTGGGCACAAATGATGGCCTGTTTCCAGGGGTAAGTAAAGTCAGCTGCCCAGGTGCCTGATGTCAGTTTGTAGTAGGCATTTGGCTTTTCAAGGGAAACTAGTCTTCCAGCTGTGGCAGCTTGCATCTGGAAGAAATCCTGTTCCATTCGGGATTGTATGTGGCCGAGGCCAGGTACACGGCAGAGGGAGTTGGGCACAAATGATGGCCTGTTTCCAGGGGTAAGTAAAGTCAGCTGCCCAGGTGCCTGATGTCAGTTTGTAG